>NC_090736.1:100939393-100946893 GCF_036898095.1 Palaemon carinicauda
AGACAATATATTGAGAATTTAAGCTATGAAATTTCCACATAAAAAAAATCATTAATGGACTGTTAAGAATAACAAAACAACATTCCTAATGTTGATAACTAACCACATCGCAAGTAATCATTGAATGTCTTTTTCTAACTCCCCAATAACTTCTAATACCTGCACACGTAGCTCTTAAGAAAATATTTATATTTTCAATGTCGCCTTTTAAATCTTCTCCCGATGATATTTAGTCTTACGATCTTTCATCTTTCTATGATTAACTGTTTGTTTAAGCAGATGATAATTTAAAAATTTATCTTAATCCAGCAAGTCTTAGTTAAAGCAGAACCCAAAGGGTGGCAACAAAGACATGTTACCATTTTATGATATGAATATCCTTCTCATTATTACTATTATTATTATTATTATTATTATTATTATTATTATTACCACAGTCTATAGAGAGTATTGGTTTATAATGTGGGGTTTCGGGTTCCATGCAGCTCCTTTAGGAGTCCATCACTTTCCTCACTATATATGGTGTTTTAAGTAGCTTGTTATTTTACACCAAAACGGGGGTTATATCGGCTCCTACCTTCTCGAGATTCCTTTTCAATGAATTGGGTATGGTCGATAGTGCTCCTACAATAATAATTTGCACCACTTCTACCAGCAAATTGTTATCCTTCTTATTTAAATTCACAGGTTTTGGTCCTATTTTTTTAATTTCTCCACTTATCTTCTACTACTGAGTCCCAAGGTACCGCCTAATCTATGAGTGATACTTTTTTTTTTTTTCTTGTCAACCAGAGTGATGTCTGATCGATATGCTTATATCACCCCGTCCGTTCTTATAGTTTAGTCTCAGAGTAGTTTAGCCAGTTACTTTTCTACAACAGCTTGAGGTTTATGT
The DNA here is from genome assembly GCF_036898095.1 of Palaemon carinicauda. Classification (NCBI taxonomy): domain Eukaryota; kingdom Metazoa; phylum Arthropoda; class Malacostraca; order Decapoda; family Palaemonidae; genus Palaemon; species Palaemon carinicauda. The sequence goes on from NC_090736.1 coordinate 100,940,289, forward strand.
TTGTGCCATTTGTTGCCCATCTTCGTTACTTTTAATTTCCTGTAGCCATTTTGCTCCTTTATTGTGGGCTACTGTCTTATTCCATACATCCAATGTTTTTTTTTTTTTTTTTTTTTTTTTTTTTTTTTTTTTTTTTTTTTTTTTTTTTTTTTTTGCAATCGCTAGGGATTCATTCGGTTAATCTTAATCGTTATGTCCATCTACTATCACTCATTCTCATTATATGGCCTGCCCATGTCCCATTCCTTTTCCCATATTTGTTAAATACCCTCTACTGCTGTTTGCTCTTGTATCCATGTTGCAGTTTTTCTTCTGCCCCTTCGTATTATTCTTATCATTATATACTCCGGGAGCAAAAGCACTGTATCTTTTCAAAAAAGGGCTGGACATTGCCGTGAAAGGTTTAATACTTTTAAGTAATTTTTATTAGAGAGATTTTTTTACATGAAATAGCCATGAAAAAATTTTAAAATTGTGATAATTAGTAGCCCTGGGCCAATATGTTGCTCAGCAGACAATCATAAATTTCCATTAGCACCAACGTTTGTGTCTTCAAACATATCTAAGAATTGGACCCATACGGGGACGAGTCACCCAAAGGGCAGACAAAAATAACACCCACTTGGCGCAGGGTCTCACGGGAGCCACCGCGGTCCATCTCTCGCTCAGAAATTATATGCGCTTTTATTCCACACTCTCTCTAAACCGGTTTACCTATCCTTTTCTGATACTAATCATCTTACATTCTCTCCTTTCAGTAAAACTAAGCATCTCCTAAGCTTTTCATTATCGTTATGTTGGTATAATAAAATAATATTAAGATAATTCATGGAAACTGTAGTCCTGACCAGATAGATTGAAGATATTCATCAAGACGGATAAATTCCAAACCATCCTAAATACATGTTGAATTGTAAATTTCACTAATTTTTGGTTAAAATCCAATTTCTTTAGTAAAACTAAGTTTCAGGTAAAATCTTCATATCAAGATTTGGACCTCTGTTTATAAGTAGATAAAGTAACCAGAAATGGAAAACTAAATTCTGACATGAGAAAATTGAGGTGTCCAATAACATGGATAAAAACAAAGCCAATTTAATCATAGATTTTATTTTACAGACTTGATCACCTAAACAAGAGCAGCATAGTTCATATAATCACAATTTTGTCAATTTTTTTTCATGGTACGGCATTCATTTTCCTTCTTATTTATTGCAATATCTTTATTCAGAAGTCTCACCCCAAAGAACACAATAATTTTAGCAAAACTCGCTATGACATCTTTAGGGACATCTACTTCTAATTCCATTTCTGAAATTAGAGACTTTATGTAGTCTTTACCTTCTCTTAATATTTCCCCAAGATCAGGTATGAAAATCTCTCTTAAGATCGATAACTGAGACATGAAATGATCAGAGGGGGCATGAAGTCCGCCTTTGTTGATTGTGCAAAGCCATGACATTAGTTTGTTTGCTCCTGATGCCATAACAACTAAATTTGGATATTTTAATGGAAACTTCTTCATAATATAACCTCCAATATAACGAGAAGATTCTTCTTCTATTGCTTCAGATATCAATCTCTTTTCTTCCTTTATCTCATTAATAAGTTTTTCTCGCGTGTCCATTATGTCCTCTTTTTTTGGAAAGTCACCTTCTACTGTTGTGAAAAAAAAATACTTGTCAGGCATATTTCTGCTGATAACTCTCGCTCTCTGTCACGCAGTGCACTTGCTCGAATTTCCATTTGTTGATTGAAACTATTAAATTCTTCTTTGTATTCCGTAGGATTTTTTTTTTTCACTCAAAAGCTCAACATCTTAACATTGCAAATACTTTCGCAAGCAAAATTTAAAGCTTACAGCATTTGGATTTTCATGAGACTTTTCATTTGGCATACACAACTAAAAATGTTTTCCCATATAACTTGATTCAGTCGCCTTGTAGAAAATAATTTAACACCTTACAATTTCATAACCATTTCATATAGGCCAATGAGGGACTGGCATGACAAAATCATTCTTTTGTGGAATCTATAAAGGCAACTAAAACGAGGGTTTGCCACCCTCAGTTTTCATGTTGTTCATCATTATCTGCAAAATATTTTTCTGGTTTTCATAATAAATTCCCAAAGCCTTTCGGGATATTTTGTCAACGAAATCAGAACAAGAATTCATGGCGTCAAACCACTTGTCAACTAATGATATGAAATTTGCTTTTTCCTCCCAATTGCTACTATTCAACAGGCCTTTCTTACTAAAATGCGTTATTGAGTTTGCAGTCGTGCTGGATAGCAGTCGCTGCTTCTCTTGTCGTAATAGGTTGAAGTAGCTTTCATTTTATTTATTTTAATGTTTTACAGTATCCATAAATAACGGAACTGGTCGGCATGGTTATTTCATTATTCTATAGTTGTAGTTGAAGACGAAACTCAGTTTTATAGAGATGCTTTCTGCTAAACTATGTGGTAGTAAATGAGGCATTGTATCTGACTGTTAGTATTTAAATGCTGAAATTCTCAGCAGATTATAGATTAAGTATCATAAAAAATATTCTAAGAGGCCTTTTAATCCACAAACATTTCCTTACCGTGCCTGACAGCGTGCTGCGGTGGCCCACTTGACCTCATGTAGCCTTGAGAAAGCAAAACACCTGGATGTGCGTTACTTGACCCATCGTTGTATGGGTCCTGTCTAAGACTAACAAAACAATAAGTAAACTAATATAGCATTATGTCAATAGAGAGAAAATCTATTGCCCTTTGTTTCTATATTATACAAGTAAGAATACAACAGTTAGCGTGGGCGTGACAAATATAAATAGAAAGGCTACCCCTTAATTGCCACAGTAATACCGTCCTTCAACTTGAAAAAAAAAAGGTTAAACATAGACAATGCAACCCCTTAATCTGATAGGAGTGACTTTATGACCGGTTTTAGGAAACTTTGGGAACTTTGAATCCCTTTACAGACAAAAAAAAAAAAAAAAAAAAAAAAAAAAAAAAAAAGACACCTTGTAAAAGTTAAAGTAAAAAAAAAAAAAAAAAAAAAAAAAAAAAGCTAACTTCACATACTTTTTATTCAACTAATCTTTACCTTAAACCATGAACACAACTCACAAATTATGATACAAAAGGTTGTCATCCAAAAGTGAAATAGCGGTCATTCATATGACAAAAAACATATAAAACACAAAACCCAATAGAACATGCTCTTACTATACATATAAAAGGATTTCATATTCAGTTTACCGATTCGACCATGTACTTTGACATTAGTCAAAAAGTAAAAGATATAGTATTTTTTCCTGTTTTGTATAGTCATGGACATCAAAAGTCGTTAAAAAATTTCAGGAAAACTTTTAAAATGAGTGCCATTTACGCGGAAACCATAATTTCTGTTGTAAAAAAAAGTGATAAAATATTTTTTTTAGATGACTAAAGAAAAAAAGAAATAAAGTAACTTGTTCAAAAGTACTATCATAAAGTAGTAATTCATAGATGCTACTTCATACTACTTCATTCGATACTACTTCACAGGATGCAGCATAAGATTTAATGTGATCTTTTCTGAAATCCTACTTATTTGTGAAAAGTGGAGACAATCCTACAATCTAATTTTATAGAAAAACTTAATATATACGTTTGATGATAATTAAGCTTTGTGAATTAACATAAGGTCTAAACACATTTTAGCATAAAAAACTGTCGCATGATTCATTAGCATTGGGGGTATTTTTTATGATTATTTTGCTGTTTTTCTGTTCAATATAGATGATTATTGGAGAAAAAAAATAGTCCCTCTAGGGTGATGTGGGGAAGAATCATACAGTTTCTGGGTTGGCATGGTACAGTGATCATGGCTGGAGATCTATGAGAGTTTGAGGAGTTCCTCCTGGCATGGAATAAAATAAAACGTTCTTCATATGGAGTCTCTGTTACTTGGTAAGTTAGTTATAAAAATCTCATGATATCCAAACGCTAGAAAGTGAAACATTCGAATAGGTGGAAAATGGGTATTTGAGTAAACTAATTGCAACTCGCCCCACTGGCTGCAGCATCCAACATTTTGTTGCTGCCTTGTATGATGTGCCCCCAACTAAAAGCCTGAAGCAGGATGAAAAAATGAAACAAGGGGAATGTCATGCAGGCTAAACATAAGAATATGTCATTGGAAACAAGACCAAGTTTTCCGAATGGAAGTATTTCATCAGTAGTCACAGAAAACATGAAACTCTCCTCGATTTTTTTGTGCATGTCTGAGAAAGAATCAACAAAACACGGATAAAGAGTAGGGATCTTTGAATTGTTAATCTCGTAGGAGACACGAAGAAGCAGACACGAGAATGATGACCCAGCTTTTCTACTGTGCCTAATATCTGCAATGTAAATGCATCATTGTGGAAACTGTAGAAACTGGTATCCTGTTCATATGCATATTTTACTTTGCAAGATTAATCAGGTCTTGTGAGGTCAATGTACATATAGATGGAAAATATATGCAAATTCCCACTGAGGTATAGAGCATTGAGAGGTGTGGAGTCTCAATGAAAGCAATAACCGCCACCTCCTCTCAGCCTTTACTCCTACTGGTTCCAACACAGTGAGCTACTCACCCAGGTAAGAGAAAAAACTTCCAACATTGTTTTTAAATAACCTTCATGCCTTCAGGCTTTTTCAGAATTTGAAGGAATGTCGCTAAACATTGAATGGGTGGTCCTTGATGAAACAAAAAACTGTTTGGCTCCACCCTACAACAAATCATCTGTTTCCTCACTTAGCATTTTAAGACACCAAATTTTCACACAAAATAAATCAGATCTCAGAGTATTATCTCCAATTGAAGAGGCCCTCTAGCAACATACACATAGCATTTGTCCTACTGTGATGGTTTAAGGATGCACACGAAAGCATTCCCACCATCCCCACAATCACTGAATTTGGCAGAAATGTACCGGACAACTATCTTGTACATATTACAGCACACCTGCCCCAAGTACCAAAGGATGTCCCAAGCTTCTGTAAATACAAAAGTTCAAAGTTTCAGACCAATAGATGCTCCTGTGTGAAGGCAGAGGTTCTGTACAAGATCACTTGTTGTTGTGCCATTTCACCTGATGGATATGGTACATTTAACACTGGTAAAGAAATTGAAAAAAATGGAAGTGAAAGGAAAAGGGATGCTTTTTTATTTGTTCCGTTGTGGCAGAATGCACAAAAACAACCCCCACACCCTTCATAACTCTAAACAGACAATTGTCTCCTCAACACAAACTTTCAGCTAACGTTATTCTTAATTATTCCAAAAGTCTCACTCCCAACAAACAACCATTACACTACCTCTCACTAGCTGGCACGTTCTCTCTCTCTCTCTCTCTCTCTCTCTCTCTCTCTCTCTCTCTCTCTCTCTCTCTCTCTCTCTCTCTCTCTGTGGTTTTGCATAAACAAAAATCAAAATAAAAAAAAAGAAATGATATTCCACATTCCGCTCCCCTTACTTTGCCAAATCCTTCACTCATCTCTTGCCTATTTTTTTTTTTCATTATCGAGTTGCAATCGGAAACAGGACCTTTCTTCTCGAGTTACTGGGCCTTCATATACTCTCACATGCACTTTTTCCATATCACTATCATTTATTGTACTAACATGATTCCCATCTACACTCCTATTCTAAATGATATATAATGCACTATACCATCTACCTCACTATCATCTATCCCTAAAATCTCACTTATTTCCATCAACAAATCATCGCTTTCATCAAAACCTTTTTCTATCTCAACAAAAGAATCATTCATTCTACTTATCATTCTTCTCTCTCTCATTATGGCATTCATCATACTTTCTTTTAAATCATCTGACGAAAAACCACATATACAACAGGTATCATTCACATTCAGAAAAGTTTCATCTATATTAACACATTTATCTTCCATACTCACCTATACATCTACACCCGTGTCTTTCCTATTCCGATTCCTACCTAAACCTTTAAATTTTCCCTGTACTTTATCGTCAAGAACATTTTTCAAAGCCTTTTTTTTTCCTATATTCAACTAACACTAATGGCTTATTTTCTAGTTCTAACTTCTCAAACATACTAGGTTCATAATTTCTCATTTTCAACTAAACATTCATCCCATTCTCACGAACATTGATCCTATTCCCTCCACACACACAGGAGGATTCTCACAGCTAAACCCTGTGACTAATTAGTTTCCCGAACATCCTGGCTGGCCTAATCCCTTCTTCTTACAAACCACAGCTATATATCCATCTACACCACATTCAGTACATCTAGCACACTTCTCCTGGCACTCTCTAATGTAATGCCATCTTTACCAAAATTGCTGCAAATCACATTTGTACGATTACTCTTACATCCACTCGCTTTATGCTCAGTCATACCACACCGATAACATTAAACCACTTTTTCTTTCTTACACGCAACAATACAGTGTCCTGTCTCCTCACCTAAAACATGCACCCAAAACCTATCTACGCTCATTCTTTTTATGTCCTACCTTCCCCTACCTACAACACTTATCTTCATGGATACAACTACCTGACCTACCTCGCTGCACACTAGCACTACTAGATCGCCAAAC
>NC_090736.1:100951893-100961893 GCF_036898095.1 Palaemon carinicauda
TACAGTCACAACCCCTTCCCTTAACATCTCAATCTTCATACCATCCATACCTGGTGCCTTTCCTACTCTACTCTTGTTTCACCTAGTGCTCTCTTCACTTCCTCTCTTGTAATCTCTTGCATTCTCCTCTACCATCACTGGTACCTCACCACCTGCCACAGCAATTATATCTGCCTCCCTATTATCCTCAAAATTCATTAAACTTTCAAAATACTCCGCCTACCTTTTCTGTGCCTCCTCTCCTTTCAGCAACTTTCCAATTCCGTTTTTTAATATCTCTTCAAGTCTCAAATAACCCTTTCTTACTCTTTTCACTTCTTTCCAAAACTTCTTATTCTCTTCATATGAATGACCCAGTCCCTGACCCCACCTCCACTCAGCTGCTCTCATTGCCTCAGCTACCATACGTTTTACTTCCACATTCTTCTCTTTCTTATCTTTTATACATCACTGCACTAATACTCTGCAACCCTTCTTCAAATACCTTCTTTTTCTCTTCCACTTTCGTCTTCACTCCTTCATTTCACCATTCACTAATCATCCTGATGCTGACTCCAATAACACTTTTGCCACACACATGACTTGCAATCCCAAAAAAACTTTCATTTTAGTAACTTCCACTCCTCTAAAGTACCAGTTTCTCTCACTTTCACTCTGTCATATGTCTCTTCCATCCTTTCTTGATGTTAAATTTTTACTTCGGTTTTTATTTACTCTTCTACCTTCGCTACCTCCCTTATACATCCTCCACTCTATTCCCCCACTCTTTTGCCAAACTAATTTCCCTTCAATGAAAAAATTATCAGATATATCGTTAGCCATACCCCTATAAACGCACATCTTTCAATTTTTCAAACATCCTTTTAGTAATCAAAGCATAATACAATAATTCCCTTTCTACCCCTCTTCCACTTATCACTCTCACCCATGTATACTTGTTATTATTTTTCTTTTTGAAATACTGCAACTTATTACCAGCTCTTGCTCGACATACATATCTTCCAGTCTCTCATCACTGTCATTTTTACCAAGTTCACCATACTTCTCAATGACACCTATCTATCCAGCACCCACTCTAGCATTCATGTCACCCATCACAACTTCTACCCAGGTCTTCTACACACCTAGTCAATTCTTTCCAGAATTTATTCTGTTCTTCACTTTTCTAGCAAACTGGCCCATATGCACGAGCTAAAGCCTAACTCTCCCTACCCAACCTAACCCTTACCCACATTAACCATCCTAGATGATACCTCCTTCCATTACACTACGTTTCTTGTCGTCCATTCACTCAGCAATAAAGCTCCACCCTCTCTTGCTCTTCCCCTTTCAATCCCAAACACTCCACCAGTCACTTCACCAAACAGCACTTCACCCTTCCCTTTTATCTTTGTATCACACAAGGCCAATGTATCCATCTTCTATTCCGAAACGTACTTCCAACCTCACATCTTTTATTCTCTATCGTACTACATCCGCGCATATTCAGACACCCCAAAACTAGAGTGTAGGGAGCAGTCACTCTCCCCGCTGCTCCTTTTCTTTGATGTTCATCAGGAATTAAATTCATGTCCCTTTTAGTCACCTCTTACGACACACGGGGATGCGTTATTGCTATTCTTTTGATAATAATAATAATAATAATAATAATAATAATAATAATAATAATAATAATAGTAATAATAATATTAATAATAATAATAGTAATAATAATAATAATGATAATAATAATAATGATAATAATAATAATAATAATAATGATAATAATAACGCTGAGACTAATACGGGCTAGTACTGTTACGGGCACAGATACCTTACATGTTTAGGATCGATACTCGTTTTGGTGTTAAGGGAGATAAAGGTAGCAACATTGCAACCCAATGAGCAGAAACAAAGAAAGCCTCCTACTAAAAGGAGATTGGAAATCCAAAATATGGGGATAAGAGCTAACTTGAATAAATTTGAAGAAAGTACATAAAGTCGTTAGATATAGAAGAAACTGAATGAAAAATACAAAGAGCAGGAGAAGATATCAAACAAAGAAGGAAGGCTAAGTCACAATAGTCCAGATTTATGTAAACATGAATTAAATATATCGGCAGAAGTAACTCTTTCAAACAAACTGGACATACCTATCATCATCATCATCTCCTCCTAAGAATATTTACGCAAAGGCAATCAGTTGGATTTCGCCAGTCTTCCCTATCTTGGGCTTTTAATTCAATACTTCTCAATTTATCGTCTCCTACTTCATGCTTCATAGTCCTCAGTAATTTAGTCCTGGGACTTCCAACTATTCTTTGGGGAGTGCGAAGAGCATGCCCAAACCATCTCAATATACCGCTTATCGTGATCTCATCCACATATGGCACTCGAGTAATCTCTCCTATTGTTTCATTTCTAATCCCGTCTTCTCATTTAACTCCCTATATCTCCTGTGGGCTTTGTACCCAAATCTGTCAAAAATATTGGAGATAGTTTCATTGTCATACCTTGACTCATGTCCATATAGTAACACTGATCTCACTAAACTGATGTATAGTTTTTTTTTTTATGGTCTTTCAGACGATTTGATTTCCAAATTCTACTTAATCTGGCCATTATCTAATTTGCTTATTCCAGGCATTCACTAATAACTCTGACGATGCTGTATTGGATATCATGGTTCCTAAATATTTAAATGATTTTACAGCATTAATCTCTTCTACCTATACAGCCAACTAATGGACGAAGACAACTGTCAAGAAAACCTGGAAGTGGAAACAACAAAATACTCTGATAAGGCATATGGAATAACGAAGTATCAGATAATAAACAATTAAAAAGGCTATTGGACATAAGAAATGATGAAAATCCAAGAGTTAAGCAAAGGTTCTCTGAAATGACGCCCAAGGCTGAAAGAAATCAGCTAAAGAAAACTCCAAACTGGAATGCACCAGGCTGCAATAAAGTTCATGGTTACAGGCTCAAATAGTTCAAAACCTTGCAAAAAGAAATAGCAAAATAACTCTGATATTGTATCTAACACCAAAAAGCAACTTAATGGATGACCACATGAAGGACTTATCTAAATCTAAAAGACAAAATTATAAGGGATATAACAATGAACTATAGACCAAATTACCTGCCGGCCCCTATTGTTAAAGCTGCTAACAGGCATCATCAGTGAATGGTTGTAGATTTACCTCTAGGAAAAAAACACCATTCCCAGCTATCAAAAAGGATGCGGAATGAAATACAAAGGCACAGGATACCAACTACGAATAGACAAATAGTAATGAAGAATAGCAGGAGAAGGAATTGCCCTCTGAGAATGGCATGGGGAGACTATAAATAAGCCTTCTGCATGATAATACACTTATGGCTGATGGAATGCATAAAGATATATGTCATGGTTTTCAACACAATAAACTTCCTCAAAAATAATACAAAACTGGAAAACTATACGTACATGTTCTGGAAAATGGCTTGCAGAGCTGAACATAAATAGGAATCTTCAGATCGGACTCACTATCCGCACTGCTTTTCTTCTTCTTCTTCTTCTTCTTCTTCTTCTTCTTCTTCTTCTTCTTCTTCTTCTTCTTCTTCTTCTTCTTATTATTATTATTGTTATTATTATTATTATTCTTTGCCAAGCTACAACCCTAGTTGGAAAAGCAGGATACTATAAGCCCAGATGCCCCAAACAGGGAAAACAGCCCAGTGAGGAAAGGAAACAAAGAAAAATTAAATTTTCAGGAACAGTAACATTTAGATTGATATTTTCTATATAAACTTTAAAATCTTTAACAAAAGAAGAGGAAGAGAAATAAGATAGAATAGCGTACCTAAGTGTACCCTCAAGCAAAAGAATTCTCAACCAAAATAGTGGAAGACCATGCTCCAGAGGCTATGGCACTACCCAAGGATAGAGAACAATGTTTTGATTTTGGAGTGTCCTCCTAGAAGAGCTGCTTACCATAGCTGAAGAGCCTCTCCTACCCAAAGAGGAAATAGCTACTGAACAACTACAATGCAGTAGTTAGTTCTTTGGGTGAAGAATTGTTTGGGAATCTCAAGTGTTGTCAGGTGTATGAGGACAGAGGATAATATGTGAAGAATAGGCCAGACTATTCGATGTATGTATAGGCAAAGGGGAAATAAACCGTAACCAGAGAGAAGGATCCAATGGCGTACTGTCATGACAGTCAAAGGACCCCAAAACCCTCTAGCGGCAGTATCTCAACAGGTGGCTGGTTCCCTGGCAAATGACAAGAGTGTTGGATTAGACTAAAGTTGGGTGCCAACTAAAAGAGGGAACGCCAGAATATACCACCTGATGTTCATGCGTGACATCAAACTGTTTGGGAAAGTATGGTATCAGGAGACATGAAGTTGGAGTTTGTAATAGAAAGATGTGCTCTAGTTAGCAAATGGATAGGAAAAGTAGCAAGCTGCCTGATAGAAATGTCATCACATACATAGACAAAGCATACAATAAATATTTCTGGGTTATATAAAGATTAGCAATAAAAGGAAAAGATTAGAGGAAAATACACGCTAAGAATCAAAGCTAAAAAAAAATTAAAACTTAACTCAAGAAATATAGTGAAGGCTATAAACACTTGGTCAGTACACCAGTAATCAGTAATCAGGGACAATGCTGGAATAGTGGAGTAGGAGAAGTCAGAGCCAAGCAACATGGATAGAAAAATTGGAAATGTAATGAATATGTACCAAGCACTGCTACCAAGAGCACATATTGTCATGCGTTATTCACCACGCAGTTAAAGAGGTAAAGGATTCATCAGTATAGATGATTGTATCAAGAACAAATGTACAGTGCTGGGACAGTACCTAAAGACCAGTGAAGCTAAGTGGCTAAAGTGTGCATGGGAAGAAATCATGATAAGAAAAAGATAAAGACCCAGAAGTGTATAAGGAAAGAACAGAAAAGGAAGACTAGAAAAATAGAAAGGGATACCAATACATGGGCGATTCCTGAGACAAAGTGAAGAATTGGGCAGTAAGGAGACATGGCAGTAGCTACACAGAGGGGAACTTAAGAAGGAAACTAAATAGATGATAATGACAGCACAAGATTAGGCCTTAAACAAGATATTTCGACAAGCAATCAACGGAACTAACAACTCGTTAAAAGGAACAAAATGTATGACAAAAGAAGAAACCATCAACCATCTCACAAGTGAATGTTTAACACTTAGCCAGTATCAATAAGAGAAACGGCATGATATTGTGGGTAAAGTTCTCCGTTGGAGTTTCTGTAGAAAATGTCATATAGAATACAGCAATAAATTGTAATTTCAACCTCCAACTTTGGTAGAAAATGGTCAGGCTAAGCTACTCTGGTACTACAGAATAAGTAAATACAGGATGATAAAAGAACATCAATCGAATAGATTGATAGATAGATAAATAGATCATTCACTGACCACAGTTATAAAGTTTAACCAATTATAGATAATGTACAATAAAATGCCCACATGGTTACGCCTTTACAATTGTTCTTTATCAAACAGCTGTAGTCCACACAATAACAATATATGAAAGAACACAGGCCACACTTACGCAGACGTTCCTTGATAGGAAGGTGACCCAGTCCCCTCCTGTTCCATCTACTGGTCTCTACTATTGATCCTGGGTAAGTTAACAGGCCCAAAATTTGGAACCAGGCGCAGGCGCAAAGCAATTTTTCCCAGGTTTCATCCTATTGCTTTGTCTGTGATGTCGTTCTCGAGGTGCGCCGCATAAGACTTTGTTATGATACAACATGGGTAGGACGCACACGTCGGAGCTTCAGACACTCGCAGAGATGTAGCTCTTCATATTTTTTTTTGTGTCAATTTTGGTACCACAGTACTAAACTGTATTGAAATTAAAATTATGTATGCTTTTACATTTCGCTAAATATCTCAGAGTGATAATAATGAAAGTTGAAGAGATTTTCATTGAACATTGTTGAATAGTGTCGCAGTGATGTTGCCATCTTTAAGCTAGGCTGCCGGATGTTCAAGTATATAGGGGAAAACTAAAAAAAAAAAAAATTCCAACTTTTCAGGTTGGCAAAAAGCAGAAGAAATTCCCTTCTCAGAAAAGACTCGACGAGATTTTGGAATTTCTTAGTGATTTTAATAATATTGAGTGTGCTTATGACACTTGTTTTTATCAGAAATATGGTGACGTGCCCCAGGTGGTCACCATCGGCCAGGGAAGTATAAGCAATTTTTCCCACTCAGGACTCTCCTATTCGACCTCGTCTAGCACCTCTTCAGTAAGTGAGCCTCCATTTCACCTTTCTTCTCATTTTCAAAGCAAGAAGAGGATACAGTTCCCTATGATGAAGGTTAAGATGCTTGTACCATGCGACGATGGTAACGACAATGATGTAGATGACCCTCCCATGACCTTGTCCCCCTTCTGGAGCCTATCAGGGAAGGCCCCCATCTCCACCAGTGTGCCATCAATCAGTGCTACTAGAGTGTTTTTCGAGTTCCACCCCAGTGCCTTTTTCAAGTGCCACCCCAGTGCCTTTTTCAAATGCTACCCCACTGCCTTCAAGTGCCATGCCAGTGCCTTTAACGAGTGCCACCACAGTGCCTTCATCGAGTGCCACGCGAATGCCCATTTTCACCCCTGTCACAGATTTGGTGTTTTTCAGCATAGGACCTTGAAAATTGGCATGGATGCAGCCATGCCATTTAACCTTATCATGCAGTTCACCAAAGTTACTTATGTATAATGTAAATATTTTCTACAGATCATTTTTTATATATTTATACTTTTATGTACTTATTTTTCTAAATTCTCCAAATTAAATATTTAAAATGATTGGTTTTTAATTTACTCCTAACATAATATTGAGGAATGAATATTGTTAAATAGAGAAACTTAAGGATTTGAAATATATTTATTAATAAGGAAGTTATATGGTCTGAAAGTTGAGGTCTCATTTATGGTACCACATTGGTAATGGCGTACCCACTTTGGAACTTAACCAACCCAGGGTTAAACTGTGACCTCACACATGGAACCTCATGAATGATATTTGATTATTTCTATTGATTGAGTGTCTTGTTCTGTATATCTTGTGCGCTTGACAGGTAGAATTTATTGCTTTATAAACAAGATACGGTGATACAACTGAGGTAGTTACCATAGTGTGCACATTATTCATTAGAACAGATATGCTGAGAACTCTATTTTGAATGAACTCCATAATTTTATCCGTGTGCATCTTTTCGTTGGTAACAACTCTCATGGTAAGTGATAACGGGTCGTCATGCATACTTGATCTCTGTACACACATTCTATGAAGAAACTTTTGTTGGCTCCATTTAATATGTTTCTTTGACATAGGATATCCCTCCTCTCAGTAGCACACAAGGTTAGACATTGACGTTCTTACTCGTAACAATTGTTTCAAGGCCCAATTATATAACTTTATGAGAGCATTCACATCCACACCAACCCATGATTCATAACTGTACATAAAGAACGAGATCAAGGCTGCGTCAAACAATCTTCTTTAAACAGTAATTGGAATATCATTATTTTCATTTTCGAAAGATACATATTTTAAAACATGACACAATTTATTTTTTGGGGTACAGTTGGACAGCTAAGAACATGGAAACATCACTAGTAAAGGTGAGCTTAAATAAACGCAACTAGAACACTGCTTTAAAATTAAGCCCCTCACCCGGATCGGATTCGCGTCTCCCTCTCCACCATTAAAAAAAAAAAATTAGGTTTTACTACTGCTCATCATTATCATACCGTACCCTTGACAGTACTGACAGAAAATTTCTAGTTTCCTAATCATACTGAATCTACTTGTTGACAGAAACCCTGAATTTTCCATCATAACTAGGATGTGTAACCACTGTAGGAATCCTATCAGCTCATTAACAAACAATAAAAATAGGAGACATGAGGTTAGGAACCTTGCCTGGCACTATTGAAGCAGTCGTAACTGTAGCACCCACCACGCTTTCACTCACTCTATACATTTCTATTATTACCGCCAACATCACAATACTACAACAAAGCTTTTTTAGTACTGCAAAAAAATTGTTGTCTTGGTACTGGATCGTAAGCTTTAGAAAAATCAATAATTGTTACAAAAAGTTTGTTTCTTCCCTTTAGCAGTATTGGTAAGAAAACGTACAACAACGATATGTTCAAGACAGCCACAGCTTTTTTGTGCAACTGCCAGCTTCCTGAAAGGTGTGAATCATTTTCTAGCCTATCAAATAACACTAGAGCATATAATTTTGCTGTACAAATTATTACTCTACTTCCTCTATAATCATTTGGGTCTCGCCTGTTTCCCTTCTTAAAAATGGTAAAAATTTTTGCCCTCGTCCGTGTGCTAGGATACAAACCAGAAAAGAACATGTTGAATAATGTTGTAATTGTAAGTATCCATTGTGCTGGGAGTAGGGTTAATACAACTGGGGAGAACCTGCCTGGCGCGCATGCTTTTTCAGGTTTCATTTTCCTTCCTTGTTCATGCCCTTGTGCAGGCAAAATGGGCTTATCCAGTAAGGGGATAGTGACATATATTTTTACATCATCTACATTGTGATTGTTAGTATTGTCTTGGTTCAGAACAGACTCTAGTGACATTTACGAATATGATAATTGGGGCACAAATCGTCATCAATTCTTCCATTGTTAAAGTCACCTTTGCAGTCTATAGATCTATACATTGCTGCATCATCAGGCTCATTTATCAGTCTTCCCCACATACTAAGATTGCAACTACCTGATATTGCTTCTCTGTAGACATTATTTAAGTTGTCCTGCATGCATGAATACAGTATATCACTAATATGTTTCTTAATTGTAAACACCATCATCATCGTCATCAGGCACCCTTTGCATAATGTCTTTCACAAATCTTCTTTTTTGTTATTCTCTGAAATTTTAGACTGCCTTGATAAGCACGGCTTTTTAGCCTTGCCTTGAAGGGTTTCATGATATCCCAGTGTCACAGCCCTCGTCATGAGACTCTTCAAATCTACATCTGTACAAGTTACTGTTACTGTAAAAGGGCATGATCCAAAGGGAGATCACCTTGCTTTAACACGGTAAAACAATTTAAATAGTCAATCAGAGATAGAGACGCTACACATATGTCTGACGCCAATATCTAAATGTTACGTTTTTTGAATGTTTTGTCACCAGGAAAAAGCCACTCAACACACATGAGAATAGTAATGACAAGTAGTTTTTTTATCGATGCATAAGTAGGCTACATCTCAGCGTTATTATTAGCCGTGTTTACATCATCAGGAATCACGGGTATGACATGTTATTAACATTAGGTATATCTGATACTGACAATGATTGCCTGACACTTTTTCCAAATTGCCCGTTCATATCACCAACTATGAAATGTCTTTTATGCATGTACTTAGAATTTACTTTAACTTGAATAGAGCAAAACAAGCCATGGGAGTAATACGGAGAGTCAAAAGGAGGAATGTAACAAAAACCGTACAGTATACCCTCAACATTGTGAAATTACATCCACAAACCTGATCTCCCGTGCTTGTATCAACATCAAATACTGAAATAGATAACCAGTTCATTTTACATTTAACTGTTCCGCCTCGCTCTGCAGAGCCAACTACTTTACTCGTATACATCACATAACCTGGGAAAGACACTTGCATAGCAGTTTTAACTTCATTAATACAATTTATGTCTTAATCATGTAACATCTGTTATACATCTGCCTTTTCTAACTTTGTGCGTACTCCACCTATGTTCCATGACATTGTCCCTATCTTTCTTGTATGCTGTGGTGATGTTAAAAAAATTGGGGATTTCAGCTATCAATCACATCTATATCCCTATACAGCTTATGTTTCCTCATATCCAGACACCCAATACATCCTGCATTCTCTGGTCGTGCCTTCTCTGTCATCTCTGCTTCCCGTGATATTTGTTACTCCCTCCTCACACTAGTTTGGACATAACGTGAACAGGATAG
>NC_090736.1:100971893-100984393 GCF_036898095.1 Palaemon carinicauda
TATATATACATATTATATATATATATATATATATATACATATATACATACATATATATATATTATATATATATACACACACACACACATATATATATATATATATGTGTGTGTGTGTGTGTGTGTGTGTGTGTGTGTATGTGTAGGCAAAAGAATCACAGGGGAAATGAAAATATGAAAGGTAAGATTAAATCCTGGCTAGTTTCGGGAAGTATCACGAAAAATGTCAGGACTTAATCTTATATTTCATAGTTTCGTTTTCCTATTGGTTCATTTTGCATCTGAGAATCACGCTTCCCTGTGATTTTCACACACACACACACACACACACACACACACATATATATATATATATATATATGTATGTATGTGTGTGTGTATATATATATATATATATATGTGTGTGTGTGTGTGTGTATGTATGTTTGCAAGTATGTGTTTTTGGGGTGTGAGTACCAACTTGTTTGTGTGTGAGTTTATGTGGATGTGTGTGTGGGTGTGTGGTATGTGGTGTGTGTGTGTGTGTGTGTTTGTGTGAGTGTGTGTGTGTGTATCTCTCAATAAATCAAATCAGGTCGTGATAGGGTGGGTAATGAAATCATAATGAAAGTACATTAACGTAAACCCACATGCCCTTATACAACATTTTGAACCATTGTGAGGTTAAAAAAAAGGCAATAATGGGAAGAGAAAGTACGCCCCAGGAGCACCAACTTGTGTTGTTAGTCTTATATTTCCATAAAGACAAAAGTTTTTCCCTGGGCGCCTCTACGCAAGGCCATTAACTTGATTTTCCTTTTTATATTTTGAAAATTATTTTCTTTTAAAGAACAGCATTTAATATCCAGAGTATATACCTTTTAATTCATCTTTATTTTATTTTATTTTATTTTTTCATTCCTCTTATTTGTTGCCGAAATGTAAGGTTTCCTCTGACATTATATTATTTATCTCTATCAATGTTATCGAATACCATTGTATTAATTTCATTTAATCAATAGAGTATTGCAAAATTTATCAACGGTACCCATATATATATATATATATATATTCATATATATATATATATATATATATATTCATATATATATATATATATATATAACCTGGGTTGGAGGTCTTTGTTACAAAGAGTCTTTATGACAGAATATTTGGTGTTATTTTTTTTTTATTCCTTTTATCTATTAAACCTAGCCTTATCCATTTTTTTTTTGATAGGAAACTTAACTATCGCCTTTCTAGATATTTAAAATTTATGGTAAACTCACACGAGTCGACCAAATATTCTAATATTTTATCATTTGAATTTTATACAAGAGAACTAATGATAATTTTCTTGTTTTGATTATTTTTCTTCACTCCTAAGTGTTGATTTTCTTTATCACTGGACCATTTCTCTCCATCGTAATTTTCACACGAAAGAGTTATATTTTTACATTTTTTAAATGCTGTTAAAGGTTCTTTATAATATATATTCACTTAGTTAATAATAATAATAATAATAATAATAATAATAATAATAATAATAATAATAATAATAATAATAATAATAATAATAATAATAATAATTTTCATTATTGGCATCACCATCGTCATCTTATAGTTACTTACACAATCCCAACAACATATATCCATTATTGAAGATAGCATCTATTCGTCTCTCCGACATTACTCGGTTTTCTTTCAGTCGAATAATTTTGTTAATGTTTCTAGACTTCTATTCCTTAATACATCAGCCGGCCGTAAATCCACACAGGACCATATCCTTATAATCATTGAAAGGAAGCTAAACCGATGAAAAAACCGATTATGTCGTGCAATCACATACTTTTTTTCTGACACAGTGTTCATGAGGATGATATTCTCCGTTTCCGTAACTCTACTCTTCCGTATGAAATATTTTTGACACTGGTATAAAATGCTCTATATTTTTGTTCATTAGAAAGCCTCTTTGATATAGGGTGATTATGAAATATCTATTATACCACAGCTTCGTAAACTTGATTTTGTGGCTAAAGTTCGTCACATTTTGTGGACACTGACGAATATGTATTGAAACAGAAGTATTGTTCAGTAATCAGCAATTTTTCATTGACAAACTACAGTATCTCTTATGTCTCTATTCCTTTCCTGGTGGCACCATTGTACTTGAGCGTATCCAAGAATGGCTAAAGTTTGACATATAAAAAACAGAACTTAGCAAGAACTAATTGAACGACTGAGAATATTCAAGAGAATTTTAAAATAGTATCCTGTGTGTTGCTGTAATTTGTTATATACTTAAATTTCCCCTCTATGAGTGAGAGCCTACTCATGTAAATTACTCACTCATTAAGTTATTCATATCGAAAGAGAGAGAGAGAGAGAGAGAGAGAGAGAGAGAGAGAGAGAGAGAGAGAGAGAGAGAGAGAGAGAGGAGAGAGAGAGAGAGAGAGAGTATTGTCCCTCCTTTTGACTTTCATTGATCATTACTTATTCATCAAATATTTGGCATCTGCCTCTCCTCCTTTCTTATATTTAACAGTGTTTATGCAACTTAAATGTAGTGAAAAAATACTGTGTATTTTCAATCAAAATCTAACAAGAAATGATTAATAAAAAAAAAAACAGTATTGCATATAATTGAGCAGGAAAGACAGAAAATTTAGGTTAGTAGCAGACAATTCTTAACCATTTGATAATCCAGAAATCCCAGGTTTTAAATGCTAGTCCTGAATAATTCAAGGTTATATATATATATATATATATATATATATATATATATATATATATATATATATATATTATATATATATATATATGTGTGTGTGTGTGTGTGTGTGTGTGTGCGTGTGCGTGTGTGTGTGTGTGTGCCTTTGTGCATTCATTATTTGTAGTGGATATTTGAGACGTCATATGGTACCATCAAATTGAAATATGGCAACTTGTTTTGTAACTTTTGTATGCTTTCCCTAATAAAGACAGCCCTTTACTATCTTTGATTCGTTAAGGTTGGAAAAGGCACTGCCAATTTCGCAGAAGTAGTAAGAGGAGCAACATCTTGTCTGTTTTGTCATGGGAACACTAGAGACATCTGACAAATGATTTCCCTTGAGTGTCGGCGTTCTTTTGATTCTGATTGTACCTCAATGGGTAATTATACGAATGGATTCGTAAAACCTGTCCATATAGGCTTGGACATGTTCTAATATTCACGAGTGAAGTATATCTAAAATCTCTGTTTGGGCGCTGATATTTTATGAAAAATTAGTGGAGGGTGTCAGAAACTTTATTTCAAAGTATTATACCAGACTGGTTTAAAAGATATAAGCAATAAACCTTAGATCCAGGGCGCTGAAGTACTTAATTTTTGTGAGATTCTGTAACAACTGGTGTGAACATGGAGATGGGATTGATACAAATTGAGTAGCAGCTGAACTTGATACAAAGAGAGTAGCATCATCTGCCTAAGTACCGTGATTTTTTTTTTCTACGATCAAACCACACATCATGTATTTACAATATAAAACATTATGGCAAAAAACTTCTCGAAAAAAAAATAATATTATATTGCTGCAGTTAATGATGCTCCAAACAAACTACTCATTGTAATCTATTAGAAAAAAAAAACTTAAGAATGCTAATAATTGAACTCCGATTTAGATTCTAATTCAAATTAAATATAAGGGCCTCGTAATTAATCTAGTCAGAAACAACAATAAAGTTCAGGAAGAACCTTACTCTAGCCTTAGAGTCAGTTTGAAAACTAAAAGCCTGGCTGACACTTGCACGAATTTGTGGCACGCATTTTTCGTGGCAAGTCGTGACACTTTTGTGGCACGCACTGGGAGGTTCCGACACTGTTCACGACAAGTTCACGCATAGTTCGCGACGAGTTCACGACATTGGCACGAACTGGCACGACGAGTTCACGACAAGTTCACGACACGTTCACGCATAGTTTGCGCACTTCCCGCATTGGCACGACGAGTTCACGTCAGTTCACGACTTGGCCATGCCATATGTAAAAACGAGGCTTCTCCAACCCGAGTACATTCTTGGATTGGCTTTGGAAGAGACAACTATGCTTACTGTCAGAGACACCATTGCAAAGAGGAGAAGATACCTATACCTGACAGCTGCTCTAGCCTTTGTTGGAGAGCAGCAGAAAAGGCTGCCAGAGGAAAAAGAGAAACAAAAGGCAACCCCACCTCGAAGAAGGATACAAAGGAAAGTGTGGGTCAGGGAATGGTTAACCAGAAGGCACGAGTTTGGACAGTATGACAGTCTATTGACTGAACTCCATAAGGAAGATCCAAGGGGCTACAAAAATTACCTCAGAATCACACCTGACCTGTTTCAAGAGATGGTTGACAAGTTAACCCCGCACCTCCAGAAGCAGTCCACCTTCATGAGGGAACCGCTGCAAGTTGGACTCAAGCTTGCTGTCACCCTCCGCTTTTTAGCCACTGGAAATTCCTATCAAAGTCTGCAGTACAGCTTCAGGGTTGAAGCAAGTACCATCTGCAAGTTCATACCCGAGGTGTGTAAAGTCGTCATCGCGGTCTACAAGGACGAAGTGCTGCGCTACCCCAAAACTGAAGAGGAGTGGAAGGAAGTTGCTGCCAGGTTCAGCTCCAGATGGAATTACCACAACTGTCTGGGGGCTGTGGACGGAAAGCACATCGCCATAAAGAAGCCACGCAATGCTGGCTCTTACTACTACAATTACAAGGGCTTCCACAGCATTGTACTGATGGCAGTGGTAGATGCTACCTACAAGTTCCTCTATGTGGATGTTGGGGCAGAGGGTGGTGCGTCGGATGGAGGAGCATGGAGCAACTGTTCTCTGCATGATGCTGTAGAAGACAACAGAGCTGGAGTGCCTCAACCAGAACCACTCCCTAATAATGGCCACCCAGTGCCCTATCACTTCGTAGGGGATGACGCCTTTGCTCTCCGAACCTGGATGATGAAACATTCTCCCATCGGTCACAAGTCCTACGAGAACGCATATATAGCTACAGGTTGTCTCGTGCCTGACGTGTCGTGGAGAATGCCTTTGGAATTTTAAGTCAAAGGTTCCGTTGCTTCTTGACGACGATGCAGCAAAACCCCGACACCATCAACCTGATCACCATGTGTGCCTGTGTCCTACACAACCTCGTCCTCATCAGATACCCATGCGCTTTGTCAGAAGTGGACTACAAAGATCCGGACACACATGCTCTGATCCCTGGTGGATGGAGGACTGAGCAACACATGCAGGGGCTGGTGCCTCTAACCGCCCATCATACCCAGAAGGATGCAAAGGATCAGTGAGACTACCTTTCACATTACTACATGTCCCCTGCTGGTGCTGTCCCTTGGCAAGAAAAAATTGTAGTACCTCCATGAGCTGCATAGTTGTTCCATTTTTTAAATAAAAGAAACGTATCTTTTTCGTGTGTTTATTTGGTTGCCCTTTATTTTTTTTTAAATAAGAAAGCATTTTATTTACATATAAACAGCAGACATCAAATATGTAAAAAGTATTACATTCTAATTATTTTTTCCCTTTATTTTTTGGTTTATTTTTCTTTCCTTTTTATTCAGTGTTTTATTTTTTTTTCGTTTCGGTTTTTTCACTTTATTTAAAGGTTATACAGAAAAATAAGTGTTTTGAAATAAGAAAGCATTTTTATTTACATTAAAACAGCAAACATAAAAATTTTTTGGTTTATTTATCTTTCCTTGTTATTATTTTTTCGTTTCCATTTTTTTTTCTCTTTATTTTAAGGTTATAGAGAAAAATAAATATTTTGAAATATGAAATCATTTTATTTACATTAAAATAGCAAACATCACAAATTTTTTGGTTCAGTTTTCTTTCTTTGTTATTATTTTTTCGTTTCCTTTTTCTTTCTTTTTATTTTAACGTAATAGAGAAAAATAAGTGTTTTGAAATAAAAAAAAAAATTTATTTACATTTAAACAGCAAACATCAAAAAATTGTTGGTTTATTTTTCTTTCTTTGTTATTATTTTTTCGTTTCCATTTTCTTTCTCAAGAAATCATTTTGTTTACATTAAAACAGCAAACAGCAAAAATTTTTTGGTTTAATTTTCTTTCTTTGTTATTATTTTCTCGTTTCCATTTTCTTTCTTTTTATTTTAAGGTAATAGAGAAAAATAAGTGTTTTGAAATAAAAAAAAATATTTTATTTACATTTAAACAGCAAACATCAAAAAATTTTTGGTTTATTTTTCTTTCTTTGTTATTATTTTTTCGTTTCCACTTTCTTTCTTAAGAAATCATTTTGTTTACATTAAAACAGCAAACAGCAAAAAATATTTGGTTTAATTTTCTTTCTTTGTTATTATTTTTTGTTTCCATTTTCTTTCTTTTTATTTTAAGGTAATAGAGAAAAATAAGTGTTTTGAAATAAAAAATATTTTATTTACATTAAAACAGCAAACATCAAAAAATTTGGTTTAATATTTCTTTCTTTATTATTTTTTCGTTTCCATTTTCTTTCTTTTTATTTTAAGGTAATAGAGAAAAATAAGTGTTTTGAAATAAAAAATAATAATTATTTACAAATATTTACAAGTGTCTCATCAGTCAGTGTCCTTGTCCTTGGTGGTTGTGGTACTGCTGCGTGGGGATGCCTGCTGGACTGGTGGGGTGTTGAGTTCCTTGGAGGTGTAGAGGGGTGAGGGTGACATGGCCTCTTCTAGGTTGCTCTCGTGGGTCCCCGGGGTCAGTACAGGGAAGCTGAGTGGTGTCAGAGGTGTCTTGAATGTGGATGACAGCAACGACAATAAAGGTGTTGGGGAAGGAGCCTGGACAAGGGTGGGTGACGATAATGAGGTTGATGGTGAAGGACCCTGGACAGGGGTGGCTGACGGTGGAGGTTGCATCCCTGGTTGCATCTCCATGTTACGGGGCCAGGAAGACTGGCCTGAATACTGTGGTGACTGGGGGGGGGGGGCATCCAGTTATGACTGGCTGGACGATGCTGCTGCTGCTGCTGCTGCTGCTGCTCTGGCTGTGCCTGCGAGGGTCCTGGTTGAGGTGGATGCCAGAACTGCTGCTGCTGAGGGGGCTACCAAGGTTGCTGCTGCTGTGGGGCCTGCCAAGGTTGCTGCTGCTGTGGGGGCTGCCAAGGTTGCTGCTGCTGTGGGGGCTGCCAAGGTTGCTGCTGCTGTGGCCCTGGCCAGGTCACTAGTGGTTGTTGCTGTGGCTGCTGGAAGACCTGACGCCGCTGCCTGTAGCAGTGTACAAGGTTGAGGCACTCTACCTGGAACTCATGCCAGTAATCCTCTGGGATGGCACGCATGTGGCCTTCCAGCAGGCACGCAAAATCGTGAACTATCTTCTGCTGGCCGGAGAACGAGGTCGCCTAGGATTCTGCTTTGGACATGATCTGAAACATACAAACATTTTAACAATTTAGTACAGCATTTTAATGCAACAGATTGTACATTCTATGTCAAAAACAATGGATAAAACTGGAATACAATCTACATGTAGACATTTGGATTCTCACATTTTTCACTACAGTACTGAAGTCCTTGTCGGACACCCAGGTGTCGCTGGGTGCGGTGTCTATTGTTGTTGGGGTGGACCGCTTCCCCTTCCCTTGTCCTTCCAGGTGCTGGTAGATGCTTGGCTGTGGGAACCTGCGGACCTCACTTCATCATCGTCTCCGTCGCTGAGCGTCACTGCACCTGATTCTGAGCCAGGAAACTGCTCACTGGAGACTGTCTCTCCCCGGACGATGTGTTGTATGAGGAAAGCCAACGTTTCCATGATGTGCTCCTCACGGCCACTCCTTTGGGCCTGGCCAGCTCCACTCTTCTTCTCCTTCTTCATAATCTTCCCCACCATGGTCCTCAAGTTCTCGTAACGCTTCTTGCATTGGGCACCAGTGGCAAGAGGATCCAGCTGCTTTCCAAGTTCGTCCCACCAGCTGTTCTTGGCTACCGCGTTGATCCACTCCTTGTGCTTCTTGTCAAACAGCATGGGGTTCTCCTTCACAGGGTCGGCCAACACAGTCTCTGCCTCTTCTGTCCAGCGGTAGTCAGGGATTTTTTCCTTCGACATCCGAACCCGCTTCTTCTGCTTCATCTCGTCCTCACTGGATGCCTGACTCTGACTTGTATCCTGTCGTGTCTCCGGGATCACGAATATTGATATTGATGAGTGAGGAGAATTATCTCGATTAGCGGTCTCTGCCTCTAGCATGTTGACTTCTAGCCTTCTATGTCTATGTCTGTCTATGTCTGACGGTTTATCAAGTATCCCTGCTTTCGCTATTAAGCGTTCAGACGGGGTTTCCAAATCATTTATATTATAGTTGAAAATTTAAAAGTCTATGTAATGTAAAGAGGGTTAATTGCATTTGTCGCAATATTATAGCTGAGTGAAAATAAATGGGTTTTCAATAGTTTTTTTAACTGAAAGATATTTTCAGCACACTTAACTGATGCCGGAAGTTGATTATACAATCTAGGAGCGCAGTGCTTAAAAGTTCTCGTACCAAGAGTGGTCGTTGCACGAGGCTCATCAAGTCTGAAATCATCACAGGAAAGGCGTGTATGAACACCAGGCCCTACTACGTATCTTTTCAGGCAACCTTTAAGATACAATTACTCTCCCGTGTTAATAGCTTGATATGTTAAGACGCAAAGTTTATAAATAATCCTTGCTTTGACTGGTAACCAGTGTAATTTAATTAAGATTGGAGTAATATGTTCTCTCGGGGATATACCAACAATTAGTCTAGCAGCTCTATTCAAAATCATTTGAAGTTTCCTAAGACGATAATTAGCTAAATTGTAATACAACGAATTACAATAGTCTACTCTACTGACTACCAGACTATTAATTAGCAGCTTAGTGGCATCTTCGTTAAGATATTTTCTAATGGATGCGATATTCCTCAGATGATAATTTGCGGTCCTAACCACATTGTTAATGTGTTCATCAAATGTCAAAGAACCATCAACTACTACCCCGAGATCTCTGACTTTATCAGTTAACAAAATATTTTCCTTATTGATGGAGATGCTATTAACGTTATCAAACCTTCTTACATTATATTTAGT
Organism: Palaemon carinicauda; assembly: GCF_036898095.1. Lineage (NCBI taxonomy): Eukaryota > Metazoa > Arthropoda > Malacostraca > Decapoda > Palaemonidae > Palaemon > Palaemon carinicauda. The sequence goes on from NC_090736.1 coordinate 100,980,964, forward strand.
GCCAATTAGAATACATTCAGTTTTATTTTCATTTAGTTTCAGCTTTTTCTTTTGCATCCATTTCGAAACATCTGCCATAAGTCTATCAATAACAGCTTGATCTTCAATAATGTCATCCACTAATAAATAGAACTGGGTGTCATCAGCAAAAAATTTACATTGAACGCCATGTAATTTAAATATCCAAGACAACTCGATTGTATAAATACTAAAAAGAACCGGGCCAAGTACGCTTCCTTGTGGAACACCCGTGGTGAGCTTTCTACTTTCAGAATATCTATCTTTAACCTTCACCTTGAAAGATCTATTCGATAAATAGTTATTAAACCATTTAAGAGCATCTCCATCGATCCCAATAGTAGTCATATCCTCTATTAACACTTCATGAACGACTGTATCGAAAGCAGCGCTAAGATCTAGGAGAATAAGCAAGCTACATTTACCGTCATCAGAGAAATCTAACAAATCATTTATTACGGCACAAAGAGCTGTTTCAGTAGAATGGAATTTCCGATAAGCCGACTGATCTTCAGGAATACCTCCAATTACTTTCAAGTGCTGACTGAGTTGATCTAAAACGGAAGTCTCGATCATTTTTGACAAAAAAGACAAGTTAGAAATTGGTCTGTAAGATTTCAATTCTTGATGATCAAGGGATCCTTTAAGGAATGGTTTAATGATAGCAACTTTTTCAGAGGACGAGACTAAGCTCTTAGTAATACTCAAGTTGACTATTCAAAGCTGCAATTGCAATAACCTATCTATGTTCGGGGCGTCGATGACCTCATTTATTGGAAAAGGATCGTTACTGCAATAAGAGCGGCCAGAACTAATGAACATAGTTTTGTAAGCACCGAGTGAAACTGGCCTAAACTGCAAGAACTTTGAGAAAGGAAAATCAGGAAAGTAAGGATAGGGGCAAGAGACATCAGTTGTGAAGTTACAAAGTAAACAGGCAACCTTTGACTAAAAAAATTCAGCAAATTTATTTGCCAATTCAAGCTCAGACCTCCCGTCTGGTAAAACATGCCTCCTAATTTTCCCTAAAAGTTCATCGAACACAGAATACAGCCTTTTGATATTGGACCTAACCTCAGTTACTTTTTCATTATAATATATCTTCTTTACATTTCTTAATAATCTATTTACCTCATTCCTAGCTTCCACATATAACATTCGATTTCTATTTGTTTTATGCTTATGCCAACGTGACTCTGCCAACCTCCGTTTTTTCCTAGCTTCCCTAATTGCAGCATTGAACCATGGGGAGCTGTCTTTTATGACAATATCTTTCTCTACCACAGGGCACATTTTATCATATTCTTTGGAAAATACAAAAAAATACAAAGCAACAAGACAGACCACACATTCACCCACAGAAACATTTCTGCTACTATCTAAGTCAGTACATCCACAGGGTTCATCATATTTTTCTTCAATAACAGTAACACCCACATCTATTAGTACAGTAGAGTCTAATAACCGTTTGTTCCTAAATGTTATTTTAGTCCTAAGTTTACTTGGTAATAAGACTGAAATATCAAACATAATAAGCTTGTGGTAAAAGAGATAGAAAAATCTGGCTCCACCATCAAATTCATAAAGTAATTATCACCCGTAAAACAAAACACAGCATCTAAAGTATGATCTGACCTGGAGGTAAATACATTCACCTTATTAACAAAATTCATATTGTTCATTATATCAATAAACTTCTTTACATTTGTATCTCTATAATCCTCTAACCACATATTAAAATCTCCACATATATAAACATTACATTTTTCATTTTCAAAACAATCCAAGAATACAGAAAAGTCTTCCAAAAACGTAGCCTTGCTTAGCTGAGGAGGACGATATACTACTAAAAATAAAAACTGTACATTATAGGCCTTAAACTCCAAGGCTAAATACTCAAAACTCACAAATGCTCCAACAACCCTAATTCTAGCGTTTGTAAATGTTTTGGATAGAACAATGCCAACCCCACCTCCCTGACCAAAATTACGTGGTGTGTGAAAAAGTTTATGAGTGTCCGGCAATAGTTCATTAATTTTCAAATTATCGGTAGCACTTAGCCATGTTTCTGTTATAGCGAACGCATCTATTCCTTGTTCACAGATTAATTCTCTTAATTCAGTTGTCTTGTTGCGTACTGACTGCGCATTCAGTAAGGCACATTTTATTCTTCTATTACTGGAATCCATGATCAGTCTGTTGGGCAATTCGCTTCCTCTCGGCAACATTCGATGGACAATTCCAGTCAAAAACAGCATGTTCATTATTGGAGAGGCTCATTCGCGCACAATGATGACATTTCAAACTTTCAGACTGACAATGCCTTGTCTCATGATCAGTTCCGTTACAACGTCCACATATCCGAGATCCATTAGAAGCCTTGACTCTACATTTGGACTCAAAATTACCATATCCTTGACAGTAGTTACATATTATAACATGATAACTATCCCATACCTTATGTCGACCAAGTTGGTGAAAAGTATATCTCCATTTTCGTATATCCTGCGTCTAATGATAGGTGTACATTTAAAAGTATAATTATACGATTTACTATCTTTAGCTTCTCTAGTTGATACTAGTTTCATATCATCTGGACTTACATTAATACCTTGAAATATATTATTCTTCTTCAAAATCGCCGGCAGGACGTCATCCATCTGTTCTTGATTACTAACATTGGCAACGGTGATTTTAGGCGACATCTTCTGAAGTACAGTTGAACATAATTTATGGTCATCAGCTGTTTGGTCCAGAGTTCGTTTAGCATTTTCTCTTGTTTTCTTGTCTGGAAAGTCAACGACCAGTGAACCTTTTTTCGAAGGCTTTACATTACTAATTTTAATATTCCCAAGGACTTTTGTTAATACACCTTTCTTCTCTTCCATAGTGGTAGCTTCATTCTCATCTTCATCAGCAATCAAAATCAAATATCTCTTTCACCACGTCAGATTAACTTGGTTTCAAATCCTTTACAGGTAGCTCACCAGTAGCCCCAAGCCTAAGAAATTGATTTTCCGTCTTCAGTTCAATTATTTGTTTTTCTAATGAAGCAAACATATCTCTTGTCATTAATTCTAACGTTTCAATTTTTCGGCCAAGCTCATTCAAGGTAACTGTCTCCGAAAAATTTGGCTCACATCTTCTACAGTAGAATTTAAGACCCTTACATCCAATAGAAATTGACTTCTCTACCTTTCTGTAGCCTTCCATAGATATTCCCTCACATTTCCGATGTACTTTCCTGTTACACGAAGAGCAGTCCAGTTGGTTATCATCGTTTTGACGATCGCAATAACAAGATGTCATTTCACAAGAAAACTCTAAAACTTCACTTTCAAATCATAACAAGGCTCTGTTAGTTGGTAGAAATTATGACGTAACAATGACGTATCCATGACGTCACTAAGGA
>NC_090736.1:100994393-101011893 GCF_036898095.1 Palaemon carinicauda
GCAAAATTACAATTTTTACAACAGAAATTAACCTTTGTAATTTAAAATACCTAACTCGTCATAATCCTACAAACCATTAGTGAATGTAGTCATCATACAAAGATAATGAATGCCCTCATATGTCATGCCTACACTCTTGCTCATTCATTGGACTCTCAGTCTGATAGAGATCTAAGATATAGTACTGGTAAACACAAATACAATACACATCCATTGTTCCTAACCCAAAACGATAATTGCTAGCAAAAAAACTTTTAAATTACATAAAAGAAATGCTTCACAAAAACAACCCCTTAGAAAAGTGACACCTGTGCACATCTCAACATTCACTCTCCATAAATATTTTCGTATCCTTTGAGCATACCTGGATATTCTGCAGTCATTATCAAATAGTGACAACAATAGTCACAAGTATGGTCATAATATGCAAAGACGTCAGAAGAGAAGAACATCACCATCAAACATCAATAAACATAATGAAACATTATCTAATATCTTTAAACATAATGAAACATTATTTAATATCTTTAAACAGCTGTATCAAAAATTAATCAATGAGCATCATCATCAACATTCAACCCAATGTACTGTGAAGGGCCGAGAAAAGGTTGTGAACTCAAAGGCAGTGTGAAAGCAACTGAGTTAATTTATTATAGAACACTCTCCTTTATATACAAAACCTCAAGGCAACAGGAAATTACATGTTCGAGAAACAGACAATGTTACATAGGAGAAACGCAGACATGTTTATTCTGGTTCTTTTTAGTGCGAGGGAAGAGCGAAGATACAAGCCTAATATTATACAAAATAAATTATGTACGATCGTGTGACACACGGTTGGTACATGGCTCCCCCCCCCTAAAAATGACATACTGTACATGTTAAATAGGGCGCCCTGATCTAGAGAGGCGAACTGTAGGCGGGTCATCTGGCAGAAGATAAGCAGGTTTTAGACGATCAATGGAGACCCAGTCTTCTTTGCCACGAATGTTCAGTAGGAATGCTTTCGGACTGCGGCGGATCACAAGGAAAGGGCCCGTGTAAGGGGGCGTTAGCGGTGGCTTGCTAGTGTCGTTAGCGGTGGTTTGCTAGTGTCGTTGAGCATGAAGACGTGCATTGCAGAGTGCAAGTCTGTTGGTATGTGATGCTTCGCTTCGGGCTTGTAAGTCTGGCGGCATGGAGTAAATTTTTCCACGACGTGACGTATGCGCTGGAGATCGTCGGAGGGTGTTGTAGAAGGAAAAAATTCGACGGGGACGACCAACGGGTCGCCATACACCATTTCAGCTGCCGAGACGTCGAGGGCGTCTTTAGGAGTGGTCCTTCGTCCCAGGAGGACCCAGGGAAGCTGAGTTAACCAGTTGGAATCCTTGTAGCGGGACATCAAAGCTACTTTGAGGGTGCGATGAAAATGTTCAACCATTCCATTAGCAGCAGGGTTGTAGGCCATTGTCTGATGTAGGGTGATGCCCAGGAGATTCGCTAAAGATGTCCACAATTGAGAGGTGGAAGTGGTTCCCCTGTCGGAAGTAATATGCTCAGGGATACCAAATCTTGCAATCCATCCAGAGAGTAAGGCAGATATACATGATGCGGACATTGCAGTTTCCATGGAAATGGCTTCAGGCCAACGAGTGGAGCGGTCAATGACGGTAAACAGGCAACGATGTCCTTGTGATGTGGGTAGGGGGCCTACAACGTCGACATGAATGTGTGCGAAACGACGCTGAGGTTTAGGAAAGGTGCCCACTCTAGAATCCGTGTGTCGATGTACTTTGGAAGTTTGGCAAGAAGTACAGGCGCGGACCCAATCCTTAGCATCCTTAGAAATGCCGTGCCAAATGAACTTTTCCTTCAGCAGCTGTGCAGTAGAACGGCACGAGGGATGTGAAAGGCCGTGAATGAAATCAAACACCTGCCGTCGCATGGGAGCAGAAATCCAAGGTCGCGGTCTACCAGTACTGACATCACAGAGGAGGGTGGTGTTGGAGTCTTCGAGGGGGAAGTCTTCCCAACGGAGGGACGTGCAGGATGTCCTACATGCTTGATACTCGGGATCCTGTTGTTGAACTTCAGCCAGGGTTTTGTAATCCAATCGCAGTTGAACGGCAGCCAACATGTTTCTTGACAAGGCATCGGCAACAGGATTCATTTTCCCAGGGACGTATTGAATGGTGCAATTGTATTCAGACACGGCGGAGAGATGTCGGTGTTGCTGGGCGGACCAGGCATCAGACTGTTGAGTAAAGGCGTGCACCAGAGGCATATGGTCTGTGCGAATGACGAAGGGCGTACCTTCTAAGAAATGGCGAAAGTGACGGACAGCCAAGTGCATCGCCAGCAATTCTCGATCGAAGGTAGAATAACCCGATTCTGCCTTGGACAGTTTTCTGCTGAAGAAGGCCAATGGGCGGGGCGAGCCGTTGACCACCTGCTCGAGTACTGCACCAATAGCGACGTCGCTGATATCGGTGGAGAGAAGGAGAGGGGCATGTGGGATAAGAAAAGTGAGAGCCGCAGCAGTTGATAGGGCCTTCTTTGCATTGCAGAAGGCTGCTTCTTGAAGGGGACCCCACTTCAGGTCCTTTGACTTGCCCTTGAGGGAGGCGTAGAGGGAAGCAAGAGTGGCGGCAATGGCTGGCAGAAAACGGTGATAATAGTTGATCATGCCCAAGAATTCCTGCAGAGCTTTGACGGTCGAGGGCACGGGGAAATTCTGAACGGCTGCTACCTTCTCAGGGAGGGGGTGGACTCCTTCAGGAGTGATGCAGTGCCCTAAGAACGACACTTCGTTGGCGCCAAAGGTACACTTGTCGTACTGGACTACAAGGCTGTTTTGTTGCAGGCAGTCGAGCACGATGCGCAGGTGATGGAGGTGTTCCTCTTTTGAGGAGAACACAAGTATGTCGTGCACATAACATACACAGAAAGGGAGGTCCCCTAAGATGCCAACCATGAGACATTGAAACGCGGCCCCAGCATTACTTAGGCCAAAACAGGAGTAATTGAAGGTGTATGTACCAAACGGAGTGGTAATGGCAGTCTTGGGGATGTCTTCTGGGTTCATAGGCACCTGATAATACCCCTTCATGAGGTCGAGCGTAGAGAAAACCTTTGCTTTGTTCAGGTAGGAGGTCACGTCGGCAATGTTTGGGAGGCCCATTTCCTCCATTTCGGTGAACGTCTGTTTGGCGGCTGCCATTCGTTCTGGTGCCAGACGTCTGAATTTTGCGAAGACTGGGGGTCCTGTCGTTTTGATATGGTGATAAATACCGTGCTTGGCAGGAACCGTGTTGCGTTTGGCGAAGTTCTGGACGGAAAACTTCCGGGTACGACGTGAGGAGGTGGGCGTAGGCATCCGTGGGTGCGCTGATGTGGAGAGCGAGTTTAGAGGGGCCGGGTTGAAGAGGTGTCGACAAGTACGAGTCTGCGTTGACCAATCGTCGGTGGGCGACATCGACCAGAAGTTGGAAAGGAGAGAGGAAACCGCACCGAGAATTGGCAATGTGACGTCAGCAACGAGAAACTTCCAATTGAATTTACCGTTTCCGAACGATAATGTGAGGTTCTCATAACCGTAGGTGGGTATCACAGATCCGTTGGCAGCTACCAAGCGGACGTCGGCAGAAGTAGACAGACTACGTCGTGTCTTGAAGAGTTTCCTTGGCAAAAGAGAACGACAAGCACCCTGTCTACCAAAAATCGCACGCCCGTCCCTGCATCATGTAAAAAGAAAAGATTAGAAACACGGGAGGCCACCGCTACGAGCGATGGCCTACTTATACGTTTTTTTGGCTACTGACAATCCTCGGTACATTTCTTCGCAGTTGCCCCGAATCTGAAGTGGTAGTAGAAAAACTGCGGCAGATGGGAGGTAGTAAGTGTCTGTAGATGTCGTTTGTTGGGGCGCGAGCGATTGATGGGTGGTGGGCGGCTTTGTCGCTGCTTCGGCACGTCACGGCATAGGCGTGTATGTCCTACGGCATTCATGTCAGCTTCGGTTGATGTTGAATAGGCATCTTCTTCGTCAAGGGTGGAGGCATTGATGGAGGTCTTGAAGTGGCTGTCCATAAGGGCGTCGGCTTTGGTCATCAACTCCTTTATGGGTAAACTATCGACATCGGGTATGGCAGCGTGTATAGGTCCTGGTAAATGACGTATCCAAAGGGCACGAAGTAGGTTCACCTCATGAGGAGAGCCGTCTGCAGCAGGTTGAAGGTGAGCGATACTGGTCATTTCCCTGAGGGCAAGCAAAGCCCTTTGGTCCCCCAACAGTTGTTGCGAGAGCTGAAAAAGCTTTGCTACACGGGCGGCTGGCGACGGCAAGCACTGCTGCAGAAGGTATGTTTATAGGGCGTCATACGCTACTGGGGTGTTTCCATGTTCACAAAGCCAGTCGGATATTTCCGGGTAGGTGTCCTCGGGTATCGCCACGAGAACATAATCTGCTTTGGTGGTTGAGCGAGTCACGCCCTTGATGCGAAACTGGACTTCTGCGCGCTAAAACCAAGCAAACGCCTCTCCGCTGGCGAACGGTGAGAGTTTCAATGGGGCTGCGCCAACTTCTGTAGAGTCCGTCATAGTACCAACGATGGAGGGGCGAGGGGGGTGGGGGTGGAAGGCGGTGGGAGCGAGTCGACTTCCGGGGTCACCAATGTGACGGGCCGAGTGAAGGTTGTGAACTCAAAGGCAGTGTGATAGCAACTGTGTTAATTTATTGTAGAACACTCTCCTTTATATTAAAAACCTCAAGGCAACAGGAAATTACATATTCGAGAAACAGACAATGTTGCATAGGAGAAACGCAGACATGTTTATTCTGGTTCTTTTTAGTGCGAGGGAAGACCGAAGATACAAGCCTAATATTATACAAAATGAATTATGTACGATCGTGTGACAGACGGTTGGTACAGTACCATACTAATAAAAGTATCATAACTGAGCAAAGCTCTGTTCCTCCACTTGGAACACTTCTGCAGGCATATGCAGGTATCCATGCATATAAACAGAAAAATGGTACCGGTACAACTACTTATTTGGGTATTCGTGTACTCTGCATTAAGTGAGGCATACCTGGGAATGCTTGAACCATTCTTATTGCTGGAGTGTTCCCCTCACTCCCGCTTAAATTGTGCGAATTCTGGCGGCGGTCTTCCCCAAAGCATCTTGCTTGAGTGCAACACGCATCACCTACCGGGATAGGTTTCACCCGGATAAAGAATCTGGCCTCCTTTTCCCACCTCAACCAGGGCCAGGTAACGCATCAAAAAACTTCACAAAAGAGCACCAGTCTAACCAAATGGTGAACAAACAAAAATAATTTTCAATAGCTGCAATAGCTATGACCAAAAATTCCCTTGTTTTAATCTGTACCTGTCAAATTACAAGTGATATCTGTGAAGAATTTTCTGCACTCTTCTTCTTTTAATCATATTTTTATCTCTCTTCTACTAATACTATAGCTACCCCTTAAACATTCTCTCCTACATCTAGTTTTCTTTAACGAAACATAGGAAGGACTATTCTAAACTTAAACTTGTTGACAGTGGCGCGCGCCATGCTCGTGACGTCACAGCGTAGATACGCACAATAGAGGGCCTTAGTCGTAACCCCGGCGTATGTTGGTTCTTTCCTTAAACTACGTGGGTCGAGATTAAATTCCTAAACTGTATTTTTTATATAAATTCCAATACTGCTAAATTAATGCATCTTATATTTCTCAATACCAATTAAGGTTTGTTAATTTTAAGATGTATGCCCATAGCACCAGTCCATTGCTAATTAATTATTTTAAATATTAATTTTTAGCAAGCCAGAATAGGTAGGATTGTTGTATATATAACCTCCCTCAGAGCAGCAAGATTTATCTGAGTATTTAGTACAAAATCCTGCCTCCTCTGCACTCCTTGCAACAATATATTGCCCTGTCCTTAAGTCTCGATATGGCACCCCCAATGGATTACCGTGCGCATCAAGCTCCTCACCTGTCTGGAAAGGTGAAGCCAGGTGATCTCCTCGACCTTAGCGTCGGCACCATTCATCAAGAAGCTGTCGTGACCGACTGACCGGCCCGGTGTTTGTGCCCCGAGAGTAAGTGCTCATATCCTCCCCTGTTGAACTTTATGTAACTGTTATAAGGAGACTTTCCCGGACCAAGTTCCCACTCAGAACATACCATAAAAAATTCTCCACACGAGTGGTCCTTCGAATCGGATATTTTACCTTTGACTTGTGAAGCATTAACGTAATTAATCAGCTTGATTAAGCATATAGTAACTCGCTATATCACTTACCCACACGCACACAGCCAGTTTGTCGAATGTGTAATGCCCAGACTTTAATTGGGAAGAGAAATTTGTAATCATCATTTTCATTGTGTATCGACCACGTGTTTAAGGAAAAAACTACGTAACCAGGTTAATTTGTTGCTTGAATGTTCTCTACAGAAAGACTAGAATTTGTCGTAGGAACTTCGCTTTGCCTCGGATCCGTTCACCCACGTGTGGCGGAATCCACTTATACCAGAAAGTTCTAAGCTACTTGAACTAAGGTTTTTTGTTGTTCAGACGCCCGTATTTACTGCTCAGCTAGAGCGCCGGTGTACTCGTTCTGTCAACTAATTTTGCTAGCTAAGCATCTAATTTGTAACATTTTGTACCTTGGTCTACCTTCCTTTGTGTCGTTTACCTTCCCTAACCAACCTTAACCTTTCTAACTAATGTTCCCGTATACCTAGCACGTGTCCTTGTCCTAAAGAGCGAATTGGCGTAACATAATTTTAAGTGTTCTTACGAGTAACGTAGAAACTTAACCCCAAGTCCGTTTCATTCCACGTGTTTGTTCCGAGATGGCGGATCTTTATTACAGCCCAAACTAAGGGTGCGTAATTATTTTCTACCGTAAGTAAATTACTGTGTGTAGTTCATTTAATGTCCTTTAGCGAGGATATTTTTGTTTTACCTCCGCATGAGGGAAATTTTATATTTGTTTAGCCTCCACGAGAGTGCACTTTAAAGTCGTTGCCTTGTGCGCCTATTTACATTTTGAATAGATCAGTGGCTGCCTTAGTGCGCCCGTAATTGTGAAATCGTCACAACAGTGTCAGCCTTCACCTGTTATTTTAACTTTTAACTTGAATCTTTGCATCCATAAGCCCATGTGCTTTCTAATATGTTCTACTTTAAAGTAAATTAATTAGTCAGTATCGCCACATGCGTATATAATTCATTTTAGTAAAGTGTTTAACGTCACGTGACCTGGGCATCGTCTGCTTTGTTAGGCCCCGGTCACTTTGAATTTTAAAGTAATTTTATGATTGATATGTTTTCCATCATTTAAACTTGTTCCCCCATCATGAGTAAATTTAAATGTTCAATTATTAAGCTTGCAAATTTGTAGTTTCATTTTCACGTTCCTTTGAGCATTCAGATTTTATTTGTCCTTTGTTTTGTTTTACGAATCCGTTCATCAAACGTGGTCATTCCAAGATGGCGGACTTCATGTTTAACGTAAACAACCCTCCACCGCCTAAGGCGGATACGCTTAGCCCCGAGGAGATTAACGCTAGGCTTAAGGAACAGGAGTTGACATTCACCTTTGTTTGTGAGGATGCAGATCTATCACTTCATGCTCTTGCTTCTGTAGATTTTCCCAGCATGGGTCCAGAAGCCGTAAATCATTTTAAAACCCTTATTGGTAAAGTAAGAGACGAGCTTTGCAATTACAAAATTTTTGGAGACGTCATTACGACTATCCCATTGTTAAATTAAATTATCCAGTGCTTGCTGCCTGTTCAAGTAAAATTGAGATTGCTTCTAATAGCCTCATGGCTCATCCCAATTTAATAATTAAAGATAATCAATCGTGTTCCTCTTCAAGGGTAAAACCTTCAGTGACACGTCCTATTGTAAACGCTATTAATAGTCCCCTAATTGTTACTTCTAATATATCAGCAGTCAAGCACAATGTTCATAATTTTGTCTCAGTTCCCCAACCTGTAAAATCTTCACATTTCAATACTATGTTGCCAGCACGGCATACGATTAGTGAGTTTTTGTCAGTCCCACGTGCTCCGTCCTCATCTCCGAACCTTAAGCCGCCAGCGTTTGATCGCCCTCAACCCCCTTTGTCTTTGCCGCCGGTGACAGTCCGTCCCGGAGGAAATACCATTCATAGTCTTAACATGGACCCCCCAAGTGGTAGCACGAATACCACCCAACTTAACCGTGTGCATGATGGCCAGCAGAGGCCTGTACCGGTTGTAGATTCAATCATTAAAGTCATACCATCCCATGGACCAGTGCTCACGTTGCCTGACTGTCCTGTTCTTAAGCCCGTAACATCCGCTCCAACCCGTGTTGACGCTAAAATATCCATGTCAAAATTTGAAACCCGCTCTCAGAATGAGGCGCGTGACCGCAAGGTTAAGACTTCAGTTGTCAGAAAGGAACCTTTTGCGCTGACGGCGGATTTAGCGAAGGTCACACATGTAGACCTAGCACCGGAGCCTAAAGCCTGTTTACAAATCACTTTGCTTAAGGATAACGGTACATGGAACGCCATTCATTATTTTCATTCACTTTTATATGGCGCAACTGTAAGCCTTTATTATTTTTGCCAAGTCATTCAGCAGCATTTTTCCAGACAATCCCTTGCTTTAACTTCAAAGCGTGAATTTAATTTTTGCCTTGACAACTTGTCATGTTGCTATAATCCCCCTGACATCCTTCAACTCGTGCTGAATATAAGTTTTGTTTCTAATATTCCCCTTGCAAACGTTTTCATTAAAGACGACATTCAAAACTTTCACAGTCAGAAATACGATGTCCCCATGGACCTAGTTTGTCCAATTTTACCATTCAGGCTAGTGCCAAACAACTTTTTACCTTGTAACGCCGAAAAGGAATTAAATTTTCTCCCTTTGTCAGGCGATAAATACAAAGTCTTCATTACGCCAGTAATTTTCTTTGTAAAATCATTTAATGTAAAACGTTGGGTGTCAGACCGGGATTGGGATTCACCCCCATGATTTTTAATTTGTCATTGGCCGGACTTGTTGCTGAACTCGACCGATATTGGCTTACGTTTTGTTTGCTCTATCCGTACCCCTAGGGTGGGAAGAATTGAGTATTTTTAATCGTTTAATTACCATTGCATCGTACGCTTAAAGTTAACACTGATCATTTACTTATCTTAACGCTTCCATGAAGCATTGCCTGCGGGTTCAATTTTCTCCAAATTCACGTGAAAGCATATCTTTTGATTCAATTGATTTTAATTAACGCCAACAGCGTTTTGTTAACTTTAAACGGACGTTGATGTGAAGAACAACTTCACTCATCATTCAGCCAGTAACCTTATCTCGCTCATACTAACAAGTAGTAGAATCACCTTTGCTGGAACTAACGCCTCTTCCTTTTTTCTCCCCTTTATCCCCATGGTGTGAAGAATTTTCTTCACTCTTCTTCTTTTAATCGTATTTTTAGCTCTCTTCTAATAATACTATAGCTACCCCTTAAACATTCTCTCCTACATCTAGTTTTCTTTAACGTAACATAGGAAGGACTATTCTAAACTTAAACTTGTTGACAGTGGCGCGCGCCATGCTCGTGACGTCACAGCATAGATACACACGATAGAGGGCCTTAGTCGTAACCCCGGCGTATGTTGGTTCTTTCCTTAAACTACGTGGGTCGAGATTAAATTCCTAAACTGCATTTTTTATATAAATTCCAATACTGCTAAATTAATGCATCTTATATTTCTCAATACCAATTAAGGTTTGTTAATTTTAAGATGTGTGCCCATAGCACCAGTCCATTGCTAATTAATCATTTTAAATATTAATTTTTAGCAAGCCAGAATAGGTAGGATTGTTGTATATATAACCTCCCTCAGAGCAGCAAGATTTATCTGAGTATTTAGTACAAAATCCTGCCTCCTCTGCACTCCTTGCAACAATATATTGCCCTGTCCTTAAGTCCCGATATGGCACCCCCAATGGATTACCGTGCGCATCAAGCTCCTCACCTGTCTGGAAAGGTGAAGCCAGGTGATCTCCTCGACCTTAGCGTCGGCCCCATTCATCAAGAAGCTGTCGTGACCGACTGACCGGCCCGGTCAGTAGTTAATCCATGCACTTCTGGCTCACCCCCATCCCCCTCTCTCCCAAAACTCGACTTGCAAAACATTGCTGCCGGACGGAGAGATTGAGAAGAAGAGGACCCTGGTGTACCTAGTTGCAGCCAAAGTGAGACTTTTTGGGGTGAGCCAGGCAATAGTGCAACGTGCCAATTAGTGCGACGTCCAGGTCAACAGCTATCACGGGCATAGGACTAATCTCAAAGGAGTGCAGGTACTACATCAATGGCCATTTAGTTTTCCCCCAATTCTTAGCTTAGACTAATTTTAATTTGATAGGGAACCTGGCTTTTGCACTATTCGGACTGTGTGCGGTGGGATTGTGTGTATATATTTTTTTCTATACAATTTTTTTCCTTTTGAGACTAACACAGTCTCTGGATCACATGGGCCACGTGTCCGACCCCATTTTGAGTTTTAATTATTGTAGACCACGCGTCTAATCAACTATTTTTCATTATTTGAATTGCATTTCTTTTGATACCAGTTTTTGTGTTGTTAAGATGACCGTTTTTCTTTTATGTAAATTTGTGAATAAATCAATATTAGGTTAATTAAACCTCTTTAGTATTTTTGCTCCCTCATTTATTTAATGTTTAAACTGGTAATATTTGAAGAGTAAGTCTATAGGTGGTAACAGCGAGAAACTTTGCATTAATATATTTGCTTCGAAGGTAAAGATCCTTATCTTTAAACTTTTAAACTACTTTACATCACTGCTCCCATTTTGGATTTTGTCTGATTACATTAACGTAAAATACCTGTCCAGCATCTCATTGGGGTAGCTGGGACGGAGCCGAAACAGAGCCTGAGAATGAGATGACTATAGACCTGACAAAGCTAGAGTAGGCCATAAATTATTGTTAATCCTACGTGTGGAGTTCTTCGGCCTCAGGACAGTAAATTTCCCTTTTGTATTTGACAGTGATGGTTAGTGAATTGTGACAGTAAAGTATTAGCAGGGTGTTTGTGCCCCGAGAGTAAGTGCTCATATCCTCCCCTGTTGAACTTTATGTAACTGTTATAAGGAGACTTTCCGGGACCAAGTTCCCACTCAGAACATAACATAAAAAATTCTCCACAACATCTAAAGCTCTGAAGGCATCTCAACGCCCAAGTACAGAAGTCTCTCTCTCTCTCTCTCTCTCTCTCTCTCTCTCTCTCTCTCTCTCTCTCTCTCTCTCTCTCTCTCTCGTACTCTTTCCCTAAGCGTGCCCTTTTTTCAAGAAAGAAGCTATGACAATATCGTCATCAGGGCTATGTTGTCAAACTCTCCAGATGCCCATGCATTAGAATTCCAAACTGGGCAAACTACTGACACATTGTTTGTGTCGACGACTGCAAACACGCTTTCTGGCACATGTTTCACAACAGAGAAGCGCACTTTACATACATTGCCTTTCGCAACACTGATACTTTTAGTTTTTGTTGTCTTATCTTTTTCGCTTGTACTCAAAAGAGGCCGAACTCGAGGTCTGCCAAACATACAACAATCATTCTAGGACATTTATTCATCCAAGTTTTCCCTACATTAAGCAAGCTAGGGTTCTTGCATTAACAACACATCTTAGAGAACTAATCTGAAATAGATACTTCCTAGTGCAATTAAGGCCAGGTAAAAATGATTCCTATCAGATCTACCATAACAACTCAAACAATGAAAAATACGACAATACGAAAAACGTTCATTTACTTTAAAACTGGTTAGTATAAAATCTCGCTACAGCTAAACTATGCTAAAATTACGTTAACATTGATTCAGAACAAAATACAATATTCATAACATGTCACAGAGGTTCAATAAGAGAAAAAGATCTCTTAAATCAACTTCCAAAAAGGAAGAAAAAAACTTTCGCCTTCCTAAAGTACTTGGGGACAAATCATTGTATCTTTTTTACTCACAACGACTGAAACAACGAATAACGAAAACTCCTACATACATCAACTTTCTTGACTAATCAAAGAACTACATTCAGCATGAGCCTAACTGCCCTAAGAATAAGTAGCAATAACTGCTTCTGTAAACTAATCAAGACAGCATATCATAACTGAAATTCTAATCATTGCCAAAGAGCCAATTTCTTTCTTAATATTCAACAGAACTATCTTACAATCTCTGACACTACCAGACATAAAAAAAAATAATCTCTCGCTTAGTCATTCCCAACTTTTTTTCTTTTATTCTACGAACATATTAATCATGCACGTGCACACCCTCCTCTCTTTCTCATACACTAACACACTCGTTTGTCTGCAAACACAATCGTTCACACACATGGAGCAATTCAGCCGACGCTCATTATGCCTCAATCATTAAAATCTTTCGCAAAGTATAGCATTTCCTCATCGTCACAGCAAATAACAGTTCATCTTTCTTCTTTCACACTACTACTGATATTTTCCCAATTCTTACACAAACCTCGTAATTTTCTCACATCACTTATCTGATACCGAACTGATAAATAAAAACACCAGAAAAGGAAACTAACTACTTGCGAACAACAGCATGCAAAAAAATAAACTGAAAAATCAAATTGAGCTGTAAATCTTAAAATTGCGTCATTAAATTATACATAAAACGGGCATTACGGCATAAACGACCCATATAAACAGAAAAAAAAAAAAAAAAAAAACAGAAAACTACATGTGCACATTAACGAGTATCCTTTGCTTTTTAGACTCACATAAGTCTAAAGGGCAATCAGCTAACATCCTAATACTGTCATTAAATGGAAATTAAAGCCATAGAAATACTCGGCTCTCTGTCACCGATTCACTAAATTACCTAATTACAATCAAAATCATCTTTCTCGCTATAATTTTTTCCAACACAATCTAACATAAAATATCTTACATTTTTTTATCAGAAATCAATTGATTGAATAATTATGGCTACTTATATTCCATTCTCCAACTCCAAGTATATTCTGATAAGAAGATCCCCTTATCGCCAAACATTTCGTTAATCATGTAAGCTCAAAATCCCATCATATGACATGTTTACATTTATCACCTAAATGTATTATGGAATATCCGTTATTCGTAAATTATTGGTTGCCTCTAATCCTATTTTTTCTGTGTCTCAGCGAATCAGAGTTTATTGCTTGACCTAGCTATTTTCCAATACACAGTCACCGCTCAAGGTTTATGCTGACAAGGTGTCTAGCTCGAACGTTAGACTAGTATGTCTTTAAAAACAAAGACAAACTTTAAGGTCATCTTTTGTTTTCTGAATTTCTCATTGTTTGTAATTGATTCTACAGTAATGTTTAACTAGTGGTTAGAGAGGCTATTATTGCTGAAACATGCCATTCCTATTCACTAACTCCTAACTGCTATTACAATCTTTAAAATTACACTGTCATACATATTTATTCTTATAGACATACCAAACATTTACTTTATTCCTAAACACAAACTGGAAAAGTCTATGGCAACCTGTTCTTCATTTCTCAAATTTTTCATATTAAGTATTTGTTCTCGCAAATCAAAAGAAATGGACAAAACTAAGTAGAAATTCAAATTATATTCTATCTATCATGTTGTCAATTAGCACCTAATAACAATAATTTTTTGCATGTAATGATTTTTCAAAAAGCACACAATTCTATACAGTTAGGAAACAAAAGGGCTAATTCTGGCTCAAAGTCATAGGAAATTACGTTACTTGTCAAAATCCTAGATTTCTTTAAACTCAAAGTAGCCGGCTTCTAAATTCTAAAGTATATTCATGCTCCCTGTTAACTCCTTTACTTTTTTAAAATAATTTGTTAATAATGTTCAGTGTCATGACTCCGACCGAAACTGTAAAACAAATCACTTATGAAACACTGTAACGAAGAGAAACTAAATGCAAGATATTTAAATTGCACACGTGAAAGATTACCTATTACTTAACAAAACTTTTGGCAACAAACTTATCTTCTTTAATTAGGATAATCTCAGACCAAAAACGGACAAACAACAGTTTAACACTTTCTTTTAAAACATCTCATAACAAACTAAGTAGGCTACTAATCGACAATACCGTGTGTGACATAAGGACAAATATTGCGACACAAATCTTCCAAAACATAAATATACCTAATTTAAACTTCTTTCTCTATAATTTTACTAAATACATACTTAAAAAGGACATCATAAAAAACTTCATAATTTATATCTCAACGCTGAATTTATAAACTTACTACACTTCAATTATGACTGAAACATTTCTTCTCTAAAATTAAATAACTGTTATTATTGTTACTCAGAATGATTTCAACACGTAACACAATCTCTTTTCAAACAAACTCATTCAACCCGTTTGCCAATGAAGGTATCAGATCAAAAGAACAAACTACTTTAAACCAAAGAAACTATGCAATGTGCAATGAAAATTTATATTTTCCACAAGATAAAGAACAATTTTTTATTTATCCGTATAGCAACAAAATTGATAATATTTTTCTTCTTTTTAAGAAAAGAAAAGCCATTCTTTACTCGAACCTTTAAACCTAAAAAAATCTTACTCGACTTGTGACTTTTCTTAAATTTAAACTAGCGGTCTTTCATTTTACGTCAACATTACGTGAAGAAAACAGAATTACAGTACAACTTGGTTACTCTACACACTTACAAAACCTTACAACATATTTGTTACCCATAAAAATACAGATTTTGTACGACGTTACTTAACTTATATGTGTGTTGAATGCTATGGATTGTCTTGGGTACCTCGTCCTAAAATTGCTGTCTGAGACCTCTTTCAATTTTTGGGTTTGTCCTTGGCCGTTGTGGGCACGCCATTTCCTTCAATGCTTCCGCTGCTGTTGCTTTGACGACGAAGTCCTCCCTAGTTATGGCATTTAGAAGTACCCCAACTACTCCCGTTGATAGGGCCTCATAAAGGGTTCAGTTCCGCCATTTAGGATGGTGAGTTTTGATGCTATTGCTCCCGCAACGGCAAGCTGAAGACACCTTCAATTTTTGGCGTGCATGTGGGTGTACTGTCTTCTTTTCCCACTGGAAGATTGTCAAGTCGTCCTCTCAGGGACAAATGTGTTTCCACACAGTTTCCTCGCTTAGGCATCGTCTGTTTCGGCCTGCCTATCTTGACGGAAGGGCTCTTAACTCTCTTCCCTGCAGATCATCCATGGGTGACTGGTTCACGCCACCCCTCCTGACTGCTGCTATTCTCGACATCATAGTCAGGATTTACTTAATTTTTTTTCAAGGTCATCCATTCCTCCTTTATCTTCTGTCTTTCTTTCTGAGTTTTTCCTTTCCTCTTCTCCCGAGATGTGTCGTTCTTGCTTTTCGTGTGATATTCTTTTTTTCTTATTATTTCATGTCTCAAGCCAATTTTTGGTAGATGCGGCATCAGTCTTTAGTTCATCATCACAGTTGTTTTTAATCCTCTGTATCTCACCGTAAGGCCACCAATTTTTATCAATTGCATGGGGCAATTACAAAATAAAAGATAAGAGGCAGTGAATTAGACAATTTTTGTATCATAAGAGGATTTATTGTCTTAGTTAATTTTCACAGGAACATGAGCTAGAATCTTCTTCAAAGCAAGTGGAGTGGAACTTCAAATCTTGGGAATTACATAACAGAAGAAATAAAAGTCTCTTGCTGGCTTTTAACTTATTTGGTGAGTCTAATATAATGGTAATTGACAATTATTTCTTATAAACTACAGATACATGTGGGGAGAGCGGACACTCGCGAAGATAGTTATATGATTGAGATTCTTACAACTAAAAAGAAATTATTAGACGTCTCGTGGCGTATCAACGTCCCACATGGTTTAGGTAGGCTTACCATGGCAGGTTGGCCTATTGAGTGTTGCGCACACACAATACGGACTTGAACGTAACTCATATTCGAATGGGGTAATCTTTTCATCCCAACTGTTCTTATTCCTCGCACATTGCTGGTGGGTGTGAGGGCTTCTCTCGCCTCGGGGTAGAGGTGGCAGGGGATACAGCAGCACCAGACTGGTTCTCACTCTACATCCCCTCTCCCCAGTGTACCTGTTGACATGGAAATAGATTCAGTTCACCTGTGCTTTGGTCAAGAGATAGCAAATAATGAGGAAAGCAGCTTGAACTGCTTCCCACACTACCCACTGATAGGGGAGATGAAGTAATAGGTCGGCAATCGCTGCCCTACATCTTGCGCATGTACTTTAGTTTATAAATTTGGCATTTGTCTAAAATTATTTATTTCTACTTGACAATACCTAGATATAAGCCCAATGAAAAGTTCCAAAGTTCCAAGCATGCATGACATCCTGCACATACCTCCTTTGGGAAAACATCAACCTTCACGGTTCTAACACCGGCCTCCTTTGTGACATCATTTTTGGTAAGCCACAACCATTGGATACCTGCCCCCATGTGCTGAAATGTGTTTTATATCATCCAATGCCTCTCACATTTATAGCACCAATCTAGAGCACAGCAACAAAAGATGAAGTTCATTTGGCACGACATTATTTAGGATGCCAAGGATTAGGTCTTCACCCTTGCTTCATGCTAAACTTCAAAAGTATATCGACACACGAATTCAAGATTGGTTACCTTTCCTAAACTTCAATTTCGTTTTGCCCATTTTCACATCGACATTGTTACCTATTTACCATCATTGACCACTCCACTCATTGCCATAAAGGCATCCCCATGCAAAACATATAGTCTGCCTCAGGTACATCCGCCGTACTCTCAGTGTGGATAGCAACATTTCGTATCCATGACCGTATTACTTTTCACAGTGGCACCACCTTTCCCTATCAATTGTGGACATTGTTAGCAAATCTCCAGATATATATATATATATATATATATATATATATATATATATATATATATATATATATATATATATGTGTGTGTGTGTGTGTGTGTGTGTGTGTGTGTATGTGTAACGAAAAACTATAGTTAATATATTTGCTATAATTTTACTGCAATCCACAGATGGTTTACACACAACATATTTTTAGTGATTGCTTCATCTGGTATGCATCATGCCTGCAATAAGAAAGGTTTTGCATACAGTTTCACACAAGTTCCTCGACCAAATTATCAAAGCTATTCCTTTCATTGACAATTCGGTTCATAGAACAACGGACGAAATATCTGAAGACATTGAATAAACTTTATGCAACATTCTTGTCACTCTGCCAGGAAATGAATCTTTGCTTCTTGCTTATATTCGTTTTATCAAAGAAGAAAACATGGTTCAAGACTTGCTATTTGCGAGACAATATAAATCAGACGATACAGAAAAATCAGTATTTAATATTGTTGAGAATTTTTTTAACGACGAAAACATCCTACTGTTATTATAGCTGTCAATAAAATTAAGGCACATTTTC
>NC_090736.1:101021893-101066893 GCF_036898095.1 Palaemon carinicauda
CGTATAGTAGAAAAAATAATTGCCCACTTCTGCTGGACCATTGTTCCAGTTAATTTAGATCCTTTCTTACGAGTTCTACAATTTCTGAGTTTGCAGCGTCTGTATATAGCTTAGTATTTTCGGCAAATTTGGCTATTCTACGTGTTAATCCCAAATCTCTGCCGTTGATGTAAATCGGAAATAGTCCAATGGACCAATGATGGATCCTTGATACACTCTACTTGTAAACTCTGTCCTCTCTTAGGCTTCTCCATGAAATACAACTTTCTGTTTTCAGTTTATCGGCCAATCTTTGATCCATTCATCAGGCTCATCAATGATGCCTAATGGTCTAATTTTAACCATTATTTCTTTTAAGGGCTTTGCCAAATTCCTTTTGAAAGTCTAGCTATATGGTGTCTATTGGTCTGCTTTTGTCATTTATGCTAAATGTATGCAAAAATTTCTACAGATTTGTCACATAGGATCTATTTTGTATAAAATCATGTCAGCTGTCCAACAGGGGACTGTTTTTTTCTATATATGTTTTACTATTTAATCTACTATAATTGATTAAAATATATGGCAATGTTTGTAATCTCTATGTTTTTCTTTTGGTCCCTTCTTGCTTTGAGGAACATTGCCTGGTTTCCATCGTTGCGGTACCTTTCTTGCGTTGGCTTTCTTTCGGAATATTTTGTAAAAGTGTGGAGTTATCTTTTCTAGTAGGTCTATAGTTTCTCTTGGATGAATATCATAAGGACCTGGTGTCTTAGACTTACTGAGTCCTTTCTTATTTTTGACATCTTCCATTCTAAAGGTGATTATGTTTAGTGATTGTGGCCCTCCACTTTTGATAGCTGGCTTGGTGAGGATCATTGAATGTGATTGTGAAATATGCATTCATCAGTTTTGCATTTTCAAAATCTTTTGTTATAAGATTACCCTCTTAGTCTAGTTGTATCGCTTCAATTAAAAAAAAAAAAAAAAAAAAAAAAAAAAAAAAAAAAAAAAAAAAAAAAAAAAAAAAAAAAAAAAAAAAATTTTGCGTTTTCCTTACTAGCTGAACCAACCTTTACTCCTAGTTTATTTTGGCATTTTTAAATAGTTTATCTACAATTCTGCTTAACATTTCGCGTTCGTAAATATCACGAAGTGAAGGCTTTGGACCTATTAATTTATGTTTCCTGTCAATGGTTCATATTGCATTGCCTGTTCTCTCCTGAACCATTTGGGAATTATTAAATATTATTTTTTTATGCACTATACATTTAGCCCCATTTTTCCTTGTAATTTTCTACACAGGATTCTCATTGTGAATCTGTGTCCCTTGCTTCATTGTATGCTAGATTCATAGCATATTCCTTAAGTTACACCCAGTTACTTTGTAGTCTAGTATTCTTATAATTTTCTTTTCTTTTAGATGAGGAGTGCTTACCTGAAACCTAACTATCTATGGTCACTTTTGCCAATATTTTTGCTTACTGAGACACTCGATACTATATTTTCTTCGGTTTTAACACAAAAAGTTGTTTTTTTTTTTTTGGACGAAGTGATTGAGGAACTCCTTGTTGACAAATTTTATTAGCCTATGTATGTTGTAGAGTTCATGGTATCCCAGTATAATACTGATTGAAGTCCTTCATTAAGACAGCTAACTTATTGCTCACTTCTAGCAATTGTCTTTACAGATATTCGTACTTTTCTTGAGATTGATAAGGATGCCAGAGAACATCAAATCATTCATTCTGAAGATTAATGAGGCGGTCTGTATATTACTAGCATGGACATGGTTTTTCCTATAGTGTTATTATTTGTGTCTGTTACTTCTTATCCGGTTTATAATTTATTATATGGTAGATTTTTGATATTTCAAACATAGAGCATTTGCCCTCAACCGTTTTTGGGTAAGGCTTGTATCTTGGGATTTCATGCTGTGTTACAAAATTCTCTATTTATATTATTGAATCCAGGTCTCGGTAATAACTCTGACATCTATTTCCTCACTAGCTCATATTGCCCCAAAATTTTCCATTTGGTTTTTAACTAAATAGGCATTGAATTGTGCCACTCCTGGGAACTTTCTTTTTTCTCTCCCTCTCTGGCTCTAATAGTTTCTCTGATTTACAACTGTTTAGTTTAGAAGAAGAAGGAGAAGAAGAAGAAGAGACCTGTACGTAAACAAAGAGAGCTCCTGATCTTGGTGTGATTTAAGTGAGATATAGCTGATATTTTACTTTTATAAATGCTGTGCATGTGCATTGAAGTGCTGGGATTGAGTGGCAATAGTGATCTGTGGAGTACTATTTGTTCTTTGTGCGTTTTATGAGTCATAGAAAATTTTACTACCATACTCCCTTTTCGATTTTTTCCCCGGTTGCCATGATAACCGAGTTGTTTACTGCTGCTCAATATCGCACCTAAAGCCCATTTTCAAACATAAATATTCATAGAAAACGTAAGAGAAAATAATATTTTTCACTCCTAAGCGAAGTAATCTCACGATATGGCTACCCTCGATAGAATAGCTGAGGTGAGGGATTTAGAAGATGGTGATATCAAGAAAATGAATAAATCTGAATTGATTAAAGCTCTGAAGACTGCAATCGCCCATATCAATGAGGAACCAAAACCTGAACTTACCTCTCTGACAGGCTTGGTGGATGATGCTATGCAGAGAATCCTAGACAGAGAAGCAGATGGAATGCTAAAACAATGCATCCATGACATTGTCACTGCTGTTGTTCACGCATTAGGCCCCCTTATTCTTTTCAACAAGCAAACAGAGACAGAAAAAATGAAAAAGAACATACAAGGAAATGCATATAATCATGATGCTCTCGTGCAGTACTCCAGGAAGGAAAATATTAGAATTCATGGTGTCCCTGAAGATAGAGAAGAAGATACAACCGCACTAGCTGTGGACATCATGAACGAGGCTGTTAAACCTTAGGATGATAGGGAACCACCCGTGAAAACCTTCACACGAGCAGATATAAGTATTGCCCACCGGTTGCCGAGCAGAGGAGCGACCAAACCAATTACTGTAAGGTTTGTAAGGCGCAAATACAAGCTTTTACTTATGAAAAACAAAAGTGGACTGAGTAGACGCCAAGGACCGAAAGTTTTCATCACGGATAATCTTACTCCACTTCGAAACAAAATGCTACAAGCCCTTAAAAAGGACGAAGGAATTGCTCGGGCATACAGTTTGGATGGTACAATTTTTGCTTTAGAAAAAAGTGCAAGTGGAGATGACAGTAGAAGAGACAGGGTAAATTCCCCTGAGGATCTTTATAAGATAGGATGAAAAGAAGATAAGATGAACAGTCACGGCCTAAATGAAACGGATACGGAAACGAGACAGGAAAGTGGAAATGGAATTGATAGTAACAAAGATAGCTTGGATAAAAACTATGCACAATATAAGTCATTCTCTGAGCTGAAGATAGCTAGTTTAAATGTTAATGGACTACACAGTAAAGCCAAATTTGGTATACTTGAGATATTTGTACAAGATTTTAATTTTATTTGTTTATCCGAAACTAAATGTCATTATATCGATGATGACTTGTTTCCTGGTACTCGCATTTTATTAAGAAAAAAAAATGATATTACTCTTCCATATTGAGGTATACATGGAATCTGTATGTTAATTAGAAGAGATAGAGAAAAATATGTAACATTGATCGAAGACAGTGTCTGATTCCTTATTATGTGTAAGATTTCATTGTAGGGAAACACAAAATGATATTATTATTTGTGCCTTGTATATTCCACACGAGAGATCACCTTATTGTTCATCTGATAACTTTGATGTTATTGCTGATGATCTTATGAACTTGAATGTAAAATATGATTTACCAATTATATTAGCTGGTGATTTTAATTCAAGAACAGGCTTACTTAATGACTTTATAGAGAATGACCCTTTGCAAAATATCGATTTAAATGGTTTTATTGATGAATGTCTGTTTAGCTCCAAAAGGGAATTAGAAGCTCTTGGTCTTAGCACAGATCGCTATAACCATGATGTAATTACTAATAACCATGGTCGCAGCTTAATTGAACTGTGTAAAATGCTTGACGTTGAGGTAGTTAACAGGAGATTTGGGGGGGACAGTGGCGTGGGGGATTTCACTTGTTTCACAGCTAATGGTAGGAGCTGTATTGACTATTTTATTGTTTCCCCTAAACTTATGAGTAGCATTACGGATTTTAATGTTGACCAATATGACAGGTGTCTGTCCGATACTCACTCGGCCCTCTCTATGGTATTACGTTTGGAAGAGACAAGTAATATGAGAACACCGGAAATACTGAAGGAAGAAAATTTAGATTTATATACTAAGGAAACCCATCATATGAATAACTTTGAATATGAAGAACTTAAAACAAAATGGACAAATGACATAAAAAATTAATATATGGGAGCCTTCAATACTAGAGATATTAACTTATTACGACCATAAATTAGATTCACTGAACCCTTTGAATGTAACCAAGAATATTATGGATGATATTGTAAGAGATTTAGAAAAATTATATATTAACCCTGCCAAACACATTGGCATTTGTAAAAAAGTTTATCAAAATAAACCTAACTCGGGATTGCAGAAAGGTTAGCAAACCATGGTTTGACAAAGACTGTTCTAGTAAAAGAACTGAATATATGAAAGTAAAAAACAGGCTTAAGAAAATCAAAACAAATGAAGCTAGAAACGAACTGAAAGCTAGAGCTAAAACATATAAGAGAATAATTAATAAAGCTAATAAATCTTTCAGAAACAAAATTTCAAAGAAATGTTAGAAATCTGAGAAAAAGTAGTAGTAAGGATTATTGGGATTTGTTAAAGAATACTGAAAAGAGTGAGCTAATTTGTAAAATTGCACTTAAAACATTTCGAGATTATTTTGCTAAACTCAGTCGAGGTAATGTTGAACCTGATGAGAGTGAACACCCTGATAATTTCGATCCAAGCATTACTAACCAGTTAGTTAACGAAGAATTAAATGGAGTTTTTACAGTAGATGAGATATAAATTCTAATAAAAAAAACTTAAAGAGTAGAAAAGCATGTGGTATTGATAATATTATAAACGAGTTCCTTAAAAACTGCCCTCATGATATGCTAAATGTGATATGCAAAATTTTTAACATAGTGTTGATCTCCTCAATTGTTCCATATTATTGGTGTATAGGGATGATAAAACCCATATTTAAAAAAAAAAAAAAAAAAAAGAATCCCCTGACGACCCAGATAACTACAGGGGTATCACACTACTGAGCTGTGTAGCGAAGCTTTTTACCGCTTGTGTCAATAAAAGGTTCACTGATTATATTGACAGCACTGGTCAACTAGGAGAGGAGCAGGCTGGTTTCAGGGAGGGATATAGTACTCTAGATCATATTTTTGTATTACATTCACTTGCTAATTTCTATCCCCATCGATAAAAAAGAATATACTGTTTGTTCATTGATTACAGAAAAGCATTCGATTTGGTTGACAGGTCGTCATTGTGGGGAAAAGTACTATCAAATGGCATTAATGGTAATATTATGGCTGTCATATATGATATGTATAATAATGCAAAATACTGAGTGAAGCAGAATCAAAAAATTTCTAACTTTTTTTAATGTAACAGGTGTAACGCAAGGTGAGAATCTTTCCCCATTACTTTTTGCCATCTACCTAAATGATTTTGAGTCTTCTCTTAGCAGGGGGTATAATGGGATGGATTTCTGTTCAAGGGAAATAAATGAAAAATTGAGTAGTATTGATATAGAAATGTTTTTGCGTATTTATGTTTTACTTTTATGCTGATGATACTATTGTAATGTCTGAATCCCCAAAGGAATTACAAAATGCCTTAAATAAAGTATAAGAATATTATTATTCTTGGAAACTTCAAATTAATGTTTCAAAAACTAAAGTAGTTATATTTTCTAGAGGAAAAGTTAGAAATGTCCTGAATTTTAAATATGGTGAGGAGAGCATCGAAATTGTAGATGATTATGTTTACCTTGGTACTACGTTTAATTATAATGATAAAATGGATAAAGCTATTAAGAAATAAGTCATTCAAGCACGTAGAGCATTATTTAGTATGTTAATTAAATGTAAAGAACTTGAATTACCCATTAATATCAACTGTGATCTATTCGAGGCTCTAGTTGTACCAATTTTGACTTACGGTTGTGAAATATGGGGTTACCACAAACTAGATTATGTTGAAAAATTTCACAAGAAGTTCATAAAAAATCAGCTCTGTGTGAACAAGCGAACAGCAAACTGCATTGTGTATGGGGATCTTGGCAGATTCAAAATTGAAATATCTATTTGCAAACGGATGATTGGATTTTGGTTGAGAATTGTAAAATCAAAGGCGTCTAAATTGTCAAATGTTTTTTATCGTTATTAGAACTCTGTACGAGTCGAATGAGTATAAGTCTAGTTGGATCCATAAAATTAAAACTATCCTTGATTCATGAGGTATGTCAAATATATGGGAACATCCAGAAAATTTCAATCACACGTGGATAATAAATAGCCTAGAAATTAGACTCAAAGATATAGAGAGAGAACAGTGGCATGCAGAAGTAGAAAGAAATATATTGTGTAGTAATTATAAACTTTTTAAGACTGAATTTTTCCAAGATAAGTATATTATAAATTTAGATATACCAGAAAGAATTGCCCTTAGTAAATATAGATGTGGTACCCACAAACTTACTGTAGCAACAGAAAGATATTTTGGGCCCACTATGCAACAGCATTGAAGTTGGGGATGAATATCATTATGTTTTAGTTTGTCCTGTGATTAGAGAAATAAGAGAGAGATACCTAAAGCCCTACTATTGTAGAAGACCTACCACTTTTAAATTTAATTTGCTCCTCAATACAAGTAATGCTAGAGAATTAAAAAGACTTGCAGTTTGTTAACCTTATAATGTCTTTATTTTAGATTTAATACTTTCTAGGATTTTCATTATTCTGGTATTATTTTCAATGTATGTACTTTCCTTTGTCAGAATACCTTTAATGCTTTAAATATGTACTTGCTAAATATATGTGTACATAAATATAGTTGTAATTCTCATACTCCTGAAGGGGTCGATAGAATAAAATTTGCCCTTGCCATTTGCCTTGCCTTTGCCTTTAACTGCTATCTGAATGATCTAAATTGCCGGCAATAATTCCTTTATTTACTATTGGAGGATTCCCTAAGGGCTGAGTTTGTTCTTTGTCTACCATATTTTAAATAAATTTACATGATAAGACTAAGTTGGACTCCGTATACTCTCTTGCCTTTTTCACTAATTTTTATTCCATCTCCCGTGTATCACATTCTCCTGCCACAGAAAGTGTCCCAAGGATCGATATATGTATTTCTTTTCTTATTTGGCATATGGACTTTAGCTTCTCCTTTATCCATAAGGCATTACTGAGAGCAAATTTTCTGACATTGAGTTTTGTGAGAAGACCGATAACAATTGTATTATTGGTCTTGTTCATAGCCATTTAACTTTCTTTTCAACATGTTTAACCAAAGTATCTGTTTCTCCAGCGGTGTCCTCTCTTAGGAATATGACAAATTCGGAGGTAATTTATATTTTTCCTAATGATACAATCCAGGAGCTATTTATAAAGGTATTAATTTCGGTTAAGCTAAAAGATGAGCCACAAGAGTTTTAACAGGGATAACCACCCAACCCGCTAATTAGCAGGATTGGTGAGGGGTAATCGGTTATCCTGCTCACTTCCACACCTTGGCTGAGATCCATCTTTGCTTGCAGGCACTTCTTGATGGATATATGCTAGAGGAACATTGTGTATAAAGAGCTCCATGTATGTATCATTAGGAAAAATAAAAATTTATATTATTATTATTATTATTATTATTGTTATTATTATTATTATTATTATTATTATTATTATTATTATTATTATTATTATTATTATTACTTGCTAAGCTAGATCCCTGATTTGAAAAGCAAGATTCTGTAAGCCCAAGGGCTCCAACAGGTAAAATATCCCAGCGAGGAAAGGAAATAAGGAAATAAACTACAAGAGAAGATTAATACCAGTAATAACATTAAAATAGATTTTTCATAATAAACAATAAAAACTTCAAAATGAAAAGAGAAAGAGAAAAAATATAGAATAATGTGCCCGAGTGTACCCTCAAGCAAGAGATCACTAACCTAAGAGAGTGGAAGACTATGATACAAAGGCTATGGGACTACCCAAGACTAGAGAACAAAGATTTGATTTTGGATTGTCTGTCTCCAAGAAGAGCTGCCTTCCATAGCTAAAGATTCGCTTCTACCCTTACCAAGATGAAAGTAGCCACTGAACAGTTACAATGCAGTAGTTAGAAATAGAAATATTTGGTAATTTTAGTGTTATTAACTGTATGAGGAAAGAGGAGAATGTGCAAGTAATACGCCAGACTATTCTGTGTATGTATCGGCAAAAATGAAATGAGCCGTAACCAAAGAATAGACCCAATGTAGTACTGTCTGGCCAGTTGATGAACACAATAGCTCTCTGGCAGTTTTTTATCAACTTTTTGCCTCCAATTTGGTCATTTGTCCCATTACTTTATACAAACCCTCACCATTTATATAAGTAACTTAACCCTTAGGAGAGAGGAAGCCCGTACCAATTGGCTTTTGCCATTGACCCGGGGTTTTCTCTTTTTGATATTAGATCATAATTTGTAAAAACCGTTGCACCTCGCTAAAAATATCTTGCAAAGCTTGTGATAGCAGCAGTATGACTTGTCTAGCTGAGATTTCTCCGAGTTATAGGAACATTTAAGAGTACCAGAGACTACCCAAACTTCCCTCATAAAAGGTATTGAGGACGGAACAATTATCTTTTTTATACTAGATTATAAAAAAGAAATGGCTTTTCCTGCAGATAGGTGAGGTCACTGTTTCTGAGGACACTGGTGCTGATTCCTAAGAGAGGAAAAGGTGAAGGAAAAAAAGGAGCCAGATAATCATACTCATTCACCACACATTAATCCCGGGTAACCTTAAACCTCCACCTTCTGCTGAGGTATTCAAATCACTTGCTGTGTAGCCACCACAGGGCCAATGGAAAACGTTTCCTTGCTCCTTGGGGTCTTGTCTTTCAGGTAGTGGGCAGTGAAGGTAGTTTGACCCTTCCACAGACCCGTTTGCAGTACCTGCATAATATTAGTACCTGTATAATATCAGGTAGAGTTGTTCTTTTTGAACGCCATGGACGTTGTAATGATGTCACAAGCTCTTGGTCGTCGTGTTGTGGGAGGGTCAGAATTCACTCTCTGTTTGATGACATAGTAATTCAAGCCAGAATAGTGTTTTTGGTGCCCCTCCTCTTGATCGTCCCAATGCTGACAAACTGTGCCGATTCACGGGGGCAACCTGCTTTTGTTCTCTTGAGGTAATACCTCAAACTCCTTACTGGGTAAAGTAACAGTTGATCTGGGTCATCGGTTACTGTACGAAGACTCTCAATCTTGATTGGCCTGAATTTAGGATCTGCTTCTACCAGATTCTGAGTCTTAGCAATAAACTCGAGGAAGAAGTTGAGGATTACTTCCCCCATCCCCTTTGATGGGTGATATCACAGGAAAGATCATGAAGTTCACCAGCTGTTTTGGCTAAAACCAAGGAGAGTAGGAACGCTGTTTTCAAAGTGAGGTTGCTATCTGGTGCCTGGCGTAATGGTTCGCAAGGAGCACCCTTCTGAGCGGGAAACACGCAAACCACGTTCTGTACAAGTGTCACTTCTGACTGGGGGCAGGTAAGCTCATAACTTCTTATGGGTGGATAAAGTTCCATTGATTAGGAAATATATATTTCTTTCTGACTATAGGCATGTCTCAAGGGTGAGCAATAGCCTTTTACTGCCAAAACCGAGAGGAGCATTTCTTGCCAACGGTATACAAGGCACATTATGATTTCTAGAACAATGGCATCGAATTGAGAGATATCTATTCCATAACACAAATTTCAAAAGAGAGTTCACTTAGTCTGGTAGACTGAACCAGAAGATTGCCTGAGGTCTCCATCTATCCTTCTTGCAAATTGTTGCGAAGATCATATTTGAGTGAGGAGGTGCTGGATAGTCTCCAAACGTGAAGCCAAAGAGAAGCCACGGCTTTGTGGATAATGTTCGCATGTGGTCTTGCGGAGGACTCTTCTCATAAGACAGAACATTATAAAAAAGCATACACATCGATGTTGTTCCACCATTGTTGGAATGCATCTTTGCAGAGAGCCTGTGGATCCAGGACTGGGGAGCAGTAAAAACGGAGGCTGAAGTTCAGGGACATCGTGAACAAGTCGACAGTTAGGAAACCCCACAATGTCAGGACTCTTTTGACTACTAGATGATTCAAAGACCACTCAGAGCCCACTATCAGAATTGTTCTACATTAATTGTCCGCAAAGGAAGCTTGCTGATAAGGGGAACTGAGTTGTATTCTGTTCTTCTCAGTATCTCCACTGCTAAATGATACAGGGGCTGCCAAAAGATACTGCCTTGTTTGTTCATGTAAACCATTACAGTGGTGTTGCCGTTCATCACCATCGTAATGTAACTACTGGAAGGCTAGGAAGGCTATACTTATATCCAAGAGATTTTTCGGCTCATACCTTTTCGACTCAGACAAAAGGCCAGAGATGGTATGGTGCAGCAAATGGGACCCATCCTTCTTTTGATGCATCTGAATAGAGCATCAATTCCAAAGGGAGAAGGAGGAGATTGATTTTCTTGAGGATGTTCTCGTCTGCAAGCCACAACCTGAGGTCCGTCTGTTCCCCGTGTCCTATTGGTATTAAAATGTTCAGGGAATCAATTGCCGGATTCCACTCCAACTTGAGCCGCCACTGGAGA
This sequence comes from Palaemon carinicauda, assembly GCF_036898095.1. NCBI lineage: Eukaryota > Metazoa > Arthropoda > Malacostraca > Decapoda > Palaemonidae > Palaemon > Palaemon carinicauda. Next base: position 101,032,767 of record NC_090736.1, read on the forward strand.
GATCGAATCGTGAAACGGCTTTGGGATCTAGACGGGCCAGGGAGGAAATGTGACTTATGAGAGATAACCACCATTTGGATGGTAGATTTTCTCGTTTCAGGAAGTGTCGTGCTTATTTTCCTCAGCCTGTGTACTCTGTCACCTGATGTGAAGAGTCTCTGCTTGTCAGTGTCAATGATCAAAACCCAGGTATACCAGTCTTTCAAAGGGGAGCAGAGATAACTTCTCAAGATTTACCATGATACTCAGATCGTGGCAAAGCACTAGCAGTCTGTCTCAGTGTCGAAGAATGGTAGCCAGTCGTCCAGATATCTTAAGATAAAACCAAACCAGAAATTAAAGTTTCAGATGATCTTGAGTCAATCTATATTCCAGTGCATCGAGTAGCACACTCTCAGAGAAGCAATTGAAGCAGAGGTTAATGAAATGTTAGCAGGGGGATCGTAAAACCATCACATTCACCATGGTCTTTCCCACTCCTGTGCATGCCAAAGAAAGATGGAACATATAACATTGTAGTAGATTTCAGACAGCTCAACAAGCATACATGGACTGGCCTGTACCAAGTGCCATTAATGAGAGACTTAATATCGACAATTGTCTGAAAATGGGTATTTACAATCCTTAATCTCCTAAGGGGGTTCTTACAAATCCCTTTAGCGGAAACATCAAAACCTTTAACCTCATTTTCTACTAGTTCAGGTCGATTCCAATTTGCAAGAATGCCTTTGGGATTAAATCAAGACCTATCACCTTTGTAAGATTATTGGATATGGTGTTCACGAGATTGTTGGGTAAGGACCTTTTTGTTTATATAGATAACTTAATTATGTGTAGCGATACAGTCGAAAAACACCTTTAAATTTTGGAAAAAGGGTTCCAAAGGGTAAAGGGTGCAAATTTAAGATTAAAACTGAAAAAATGCCCATTCCTTAAAAATAAGATTGAATATTTGGACCACATATCAGAGAAAGGGGAGTAGAAGTGAGTCAAAGGAAAATTGAGGTATTTTAACAATATCCCCAACTGCAGGATCCCAAAGGGGTAAAATCTTTTTTGGGATTGACAGGATTTTATAGAAATTTTGTATGCGGTTATGCACGTATAGCAGCACCTCTGAGTGATCTTTTAAAACACGACAGATCTGCAAGAACCGCAATAAAGGGCCTTTGAGAAACTAAAGGAAACATTAATTAACCTGTCTATTTTGATGTAACCTGATTTCTTACAAGACCTTTTCATAGTGTCAGATGCCAGTGATGTAGGAATAAGAGTGTACCTAATGCAGAAACAGGAAGATGAATTCAAGGCATTAGGCTACTATAGTAAAAAACTAAAGGAATCCGAGAAAAATTACTGTGTTACCGACAAGGAGGCATTGGCGATCATCGAATCATTGAAAAAATTTAGATACATAAGTTTGGGGTATAAAGTAACCATATTAACCAATCACATAACATGCCTAGAGTTGTTTATAAATCCAAGCGTATTGGGGAAGAGGGTGAGATGGTTCATGACTGCATAAGACTACGAGGTATGTCGTATTTTCCATGTAAATCCAATGTCGTAACCATGCGCTGTCAAACGAAGATGCAACAGCTTTGCATGGAAATGTAATGACGCTGAAATATGTTAGATAATTAACATTAGACATAAATTTTAGAAAGATCAAGTGAATGACGAGGAGCCAGCTAAAATTAAAGGGTATTTAAAGACCAATAATACAAGGGGGATAAAATATGGCATTGGAAAAAATCAGTGGGTGACCTCTGAATGAATTAACGGTCGAAAATGGGATACTAGTAAGGGAAACACAATGCTCAGACAAGTAAGGATGTTAAAGCTTACATCAAAGAATGCGAAAAGTGTAACACTTACTAAGGTCGAGCAAAAGTCCCTGTTCCAATTTGATCTTATCCCATACCGAGATATCCCTTTGAAAGAGTAAGTATAGATCTAATTACGGGATTAGATAACGCCATTCACGGGAATAAGAAAGTAAATTCTGCTCTGCATTTGCACACCGACAAAGTTTGTGGAATTAATCCCACTCAAAACGAAGACAGCTAAGGAATGCGCTGAGGAGCTGTTCGATAAGATCATTTGTATATATACAGTACCTAGAATTTTAATCTCTGCTAATGGCAGAGAATTCAATAATAGCCTGGTAGAATATATGTGTGAAAGGTTCAAGGTAAAAAAGGTCAACATCACGGATTATAATCCATCGCGTAATAGTCTAATAGAAAGGGCAAACCGAAAGGTCTTAGATGTCCGAAGATTAACCATCGGGCAAACGGATCCAAACTGGGATGTAAAACAACCCAGAGTTCAGAGGACATTAAACACAAGCATATACTCGAGTACCAAGGAAGTCCCTGTGAAAGCACTCATGGGATACAAAACAAGGCAACCCTACAACTGGCTAGTTATGCCTAAAACTGTTTTATATGGATGATGTTATTAATCACCGGTTAAGAAGTGTCAAGGCCATGGAATCAGTTGAAGGTCAACCTATAAGAAGCTTTATGAATTATGGTAAGTAGGCAAAAGAAAGTAGCAAAGGTAGAAGTGTATAAGGAATTGAACCTAGTATGCGTGAAAGTGGATATGCTAGCAGGTAGAAATTACAAGTTAGCACGTCGCTTTAAGGGGCCCTATGAGGGATTTGGAAGATGACAAGAACCTTAAAGGTAAAAATTCTAAAAAAGTCAAATTTGTTGAGAAAGTCATTATACAGAATTATGAAAAGGACAAATTTATAAGGCACTCGATGGTACTCCGAAACAGACATTAAGTCGGAATAATGTATGTCGATTTTCATGTTTGAGTTTTAATGTGCTCAAAACTTGGCTGTTTGTTTCAAATAATCAGTACTTTGCCTGTAAGTAATTTGGTATTCAAAGTATGTAGATATTAAGGGAGAAGTATTTAATTCATAGACTAAAAATTTCTTTCGAAAGTAAGTAGGTGAAAACTAATCTAATAATAGACGCCAGTATAAGCTAACATGCATAATGCATTTATCTCAAATTTTAGGATTAAAGTTAATGAAATTGAAGTAAGGAAAGGTAGGCTACAAGGTTAATTGTATTATTCCATCTAGTTGTTTTTGTTTCATAATTCAATAATCAGTTTCATTGATAATATTGGTATACGAAATCTAAATTAGACTGAAAATATAAATTACTTTTTGGGCTCAAGCCATGTCGTCCTGATGGAAGTTCCTATAGGGTAGCTTCCTAGGGTATATTACAACTACGGCGATATTCCCAGAGAATTTACCTTAAGGTACCCAGAATTCTAACTCCTGGAGCGAATATCCCTAATGAAAGGGATATCGCGACATATCAGAGGACGTATTCTTGACACGCCACATGGCAATCTGCACCCCAAACAGAGATAACACATCGAAGGGGTCAATTGGCAAGAAAACGAAAACGAGAAAGAAAAAGGGGGAGCCGCTCCCAAGGCTCCCACTTCTCCCGTTTCGTAAGCGTGCCTGGCGCCAATCCTGGCGCCATCTGTATTCCTTTTTGCATAGCTTAACAACTCGGTGTTTTTTCCTGTGTTTCTCACAAATCTTGAATTTATTCATCTTTTCATGGCTTCTCCAACTTCGTCGGCCTCTGATAAGTTGAGTACCATTTCTTTTATGTATAAATGTAGGCTCTTGGTAAATTTTAAAGTGATTAATAGGATTAATCTTTGTTACAAGAGCCGTTGCCTACCGGAGGCGTCATGGACGCTGTCGCTCGCTAGGTATGAGTTTTAGTTAGCCAGAGCGACATTCCCGGTTGTTTTGCTTTAATAAATTTTAGCTATTTAGCGTTACATAGGATTTCCTTTCTCGTGCTTTTAGTATTATTTTGGTGAAGTATTCGCCAAATCTGGCCTACGCTAGGCCATGTAGCCTAGTCGTTTGGTCCTAGTACTTTAATGCATGATTTTGGATTTCCGAGTGTTTTAAAATTTTATTGAAGCTTTAGGCTGTTTTTTATACATTTAAGATTATGTTGAATATTTCCAAGATAGTATACGAGTGAGTTTCGGTGATTTAGGTAATCGATTCTCTTGGTGCCTAGGCTAAGTTGCTTATGGAGCCTTAGTATACTTTCTCATTCTCCCTGGTTTCTTTCTTTTCTTCGGAGAAGGTATGCAATCCCTTTCCCTCTGTTTAAGCCTTGGGCTTAACCCTAATGGTTTATCTGAATTAACTTTCGATACAACTATACTGGGGTGTTACTGTACCTCCCTGTTCCAGTAAGTCTGGTTTCAGAGAGGGACAGAACATCAGAGTTTTTAGTCTGAGTCTGTGTTTGTCTGGCTTGGAGTAGAGTCTCCCTCGCTGGCCTGACACAGACATAGCAGGCTTAGCCTCCTTAGGTCACTGCCGAAGGTTTCTGTACGAGATGATTCCTTCTTTTGTGATCTAGCAGACTAGTCCTTGTTGCTGTTCTCGGTGGCAGGATAAGATCCTTTCCCTGGGAGTAGCAACTCCTTCCTTGCTTTGGTTCAGTGGGGGTTGGCAAGTATTGCTGGCCTCCCTCCTTGGATCTCCCTTAGGCTAAGATGAGTTTTCTTGGCTGCGGGTGATTCTTCACTAAAGCAAGGTTGGTAGGACCCTCTTTTGTCCCTTCCCCCTCTATCTCCGTAATGGCCTAGCCATTACAGTACTGTACGTCATTCTACATCTAGACCTAGGATAGGTTAGGATGTGGAATTGACTCAGTCCCTTGCCGGCCGGCAGACTCTGCCGGCCGGCAAGGGTCTACTGCTTTGAGTGCAGCCCGGACCTCCCTTGGTCCCTCATACATGCCTGCCTGTAGAGCCAGACGGCATTGGTCAGGAAGCCTGAATTAGATTCTCCCCTTCCTTATAAGCACTCTTTCGGATTGCCGGGCTTGGAGGTAGTTTACGCTCTTATCCCGGCATCCATTCTGTTTTCTTCTAGTGCTGTACCCGACCCGGCTGCCGGCCTATGAGGCCGACAGCCGGGCAGTCGTAGTCCTCTGGTTCTTTTGCTGCTGGCCGGCATCGGTTGTTTACCTTTGCCGGCCGGCTATTGTTAGCCCTTGTCTGCCGGTCGCTATGAGCAGTGGCCGGCAGCCGGGGACTACCTTGTGTAGTGGCTGGCCGGCAGTCATTGCCGGCCGACATTGGCTGTTGCCGACCGGCAGTTACTGCCGGCCGGCACATGCATTTGAACCAGCGTTCTGCCTCCTTATAGCTGTTAAGTAGTATACTTTAAAGCTAGTTATGGTGTGTTGCCGTCCGGCACATTACCTTCTATACTGTACCAGTATTCTTCAGTATAACATATACTGTAGGAAGAAAACTATAGTATAAGTTTTGGTACAGCACTGTGTGTTCTAACACTTTTGTGTTGTCTTGCACAGCCCTTTGGTGTTGCCTTACAGATAAGAAAGTGAGTTCTTTCTTGTCTATTATCCGGGATTTTAAAATCATATCTTAGGTGTGAGCTCCACCTGTTTCCTCTGGAAATTTTTCATTGGTTACTCTAGGACAGATTAACCATACGATTTTATTATCTGGAAGTGTGCAACAATTGGTTGTGCGGGGAAACACAAGTGTGTGTCTTTCCTTTCTGATTTGTTATGCTAACTGTGCATATCCAGTGATACGTAGTTCACTTGATACTCATGGAAATTTCTTCTCTTTGCAGGAGGTACGTCCGAAGTGCGGAATTGCTTTCTGCAACATCTGCAGTAAGAACTTCTGCGGACATGGATTATGTAGGAGGCACGCAGCATGCGCTGTCTCCAAGGGTGATCTCCGGTATTGGGACCCCCAAGTATGTACCGTGTGCTCTAACCTGATTACTGAGGCTTTTGATTCCCCTAGGACAGCGGAATCAAGGGATATAGCAAGGGGGAAGCTTCGCACCTGGGTAAGGGGCTTCCAGAAGAACACCTCTGGACCTTATCTTCCAAGTGAGAAGATGAGGGCTTACCTTTTCCCTAGGGCATCAGCTGATGCAGTGATTCCCCAGCCTCAAGAGGAGAGCCCCCTAGTTCAGATCCAGGTGGATGCTGAAGTGGCAGTCGCCTTGCAAGACATCCAGTTGGACGACAGGATGTCAGACGTGTCCGAGCGTCTGGAGGAAGACCTCCTGGCAGGAGGCCAGGATGAAGATCAAGCCCCAGACATTGTAGAGGAAGAAGCCAAGGAGGTGTCGGCTGCTCCGGTTCTGATCCCTGAACCTATTCCCTCAACATCGTCCGCTCTCCCAGTAGAGCTGGGACAGGCCCTCTCCTCCATTGTTGGAATGATCCAACAAATGCAGAAGGAGAATATGGAGAAGGCGGCTGCAATGGAACTGCAGATGCAGAGGCTTGCAGCATCACGTGGGCCCCAGAAAGGCTCAATGTGAAAGACCTTCCCTTTTGCTCAGATGCTAACCCGTGGAGATATGCTGAGCACATGCCGATGACGACTGGAAAGATCGTCATGTCGGATAAGCTGGGTTCAGTTCCCCTTGAGGAGGTGGAATTCTGGCCCAGCAAAGGGTCATATCCGGACTGTTATGTCCAGATGAGGAAGGAACCAGCTTCAAAGGAGGAGACAGAGCCGAAGGAGGTCATAGTGATGGACCATGCTAAGGCTCAAGCTTTGCTTTCATCTTCGATTAAAGAGAAGGGCTTCACAAACTCAAAAGTTGCTGCATTGAGTAAGAAGCTCCCTTCCTTTGTGTCCTCTCCTGCTAGAGCCTTCCCCTTTTTGCAGAAAGGGTTTGCGGCTGTATTAAAATCAGTCGAGGCTGGCAAGCCTTGCCCCTCCCTGGAGGAGTGTAAACCCTTGTCGCTGGCCCTACCCATGGACCACAAAGACTGGAAGGACGTCCATCTTACCTTCTCAGTCGGGAAGTTGGAGGCTGATATTGCCGAACGTCAGTTCGGTGAGAACCTCCCTAAGCTGTATGACTTTCTTTTGCGGAGAGAGCTCGAGACAAAAGAAAGACTGGCTGCCTCAATGTCTCTTCAGACCACTCTTGAGACGATGGCAAGTGACCCCAAGGTCCATGAAATGTTCATGGTAGTGGCCAAGATTCATCTGGCCACAGTGACGAAGGATCTTTACAGCTTCGTCAGGGCGAGGAAAGCTTGTAGGGAGTTCGTGTTCACCTCGGCTACGGTGAGGCACGAACCAAGGAAACTAATCTCCTCCAACATTTGGGGAAAAGACCTTTTCCCTAGAGAATTGGTCAAAGAAGTTGTGGATAAGGCCGCCACGGAGAATAGAAATCTTCTCCAGAAGTGGGGCCTGTCTGTCAAGAGAAAGTCTTCCCCGGATGAGGGTCCCCAACCAAAGAGGAAGACTAAAAGGACTAGGCTACCGTCTCGGCCAGCCAAGCCAGTTGAACAGTAACAGCAACAGCAAGCCGATGCCTTCAGTGCCCCAGATGGTGGCACAAACCCCGACCACTTTCCAGTGGGTACCCCAGGCCGTGTCGACGCAGTCCCCGGCATTCAACCCAACGTTCGAAGGGCAGTCTACTTCCTTTCGAGAGAAGCCTAGAGGAGCAGCCAGAGGCTCGTCTAGGCCCCCCTCAAGGGGAAGGGGATTCAGGCGTGGTCGCGGTCAGGGAGGCAATACCTCTGGACAACAGTCCAAATGAGATGATACCGGTAGGAGGGAGACTTCAGAATTATCGGGATCGGTGGACCTTCGATCCCTGGGTCCACAGCCTACTCAAGAATGGACTGGGCTGGAGCTGGTACAGCACTCCACCCCCGTGCCCTCGGTATTCCAACACTCCACCCCCGTTCTGGAGGAGTACATCCAAGATTTGTTGGAGGAATAAAGTGATCCGAAGGGTAAAGTCCATCAAATTCGAAGGGAGGCTGTTTTGCGTTCCCAAGAAGGACTCGGAAAAACTCAGAGTAATTCTGGACTTGTCGCCACTCAACAAGTTCATAGTGAACTGCAAGTTCAAGAAGCTAACACTGCAACACATAAGGACCTTACTGCCCAAGAGGGCATATACCGTCTCCATAGACTTGTCAGACGCCTATTGGCACGTTCCAATCAACCGTCGACTCTCCCCCTACCTAGGGCTTAAGCTCCAACGAAGACTATACGCCTTCAGAGCCATGCCATTCGGGCTAAATATAGCTTAGCCAAGGATCTTCACGAAGCTTGCGAGCGTAGCTCTCAAGCAATTACGCCTAAAGGGAATTCAGGTAATAGCCTACCTGGACGACTGGCTGGTGTGGGCAGCATCCAAGACAGAATGCTTGCAAGCTTCCATTCATTTGATCCAGTTCCTAGAGTATCTAGGCTTCAAGATCAACAGAAAAAAGTCTCGACTTTCTCCATCTCAAAAGTTCCAGTGGCTGGGAATCCACTGGGACCTAATGTCACACCGTTTCTCCATCCCGGCGAAGAACAGGAAGGAGATAGTGGGGTCTGTCAAGAGACTTCTAGATTCCGAAAGGATATCAAGACGCGAGCAGGAGAGCGTATTGGGTTCTCTCCAGTTTGCTTCGGTGACAGACCCGGTGCTAAGAGCACAGGTAAAGGATGCAACCCGAGTTTGGAGAAGTTATGCATCAAACGCGCGAAGAGATCTGAGAAGACCAGTTCCGTTTCGTCTACGTACTCTTCTCAGGCCTTGGTCCCAAGCCAGACATCTAAAGAAGTCGGTTCTTCTTCAGCCACCTCCCCCGTCGGTGACGATTCACTCAGACGCCTCGAAGGAGGGATGGGGAGGTCACTCTCATCGGAAAAAAGTTCAGGGGACTTTGTCCAAGCTATTCAAGACCTTTCTCATAAACTTATTAGAAGCTATGGCAGTGCTCCTTACCTTAAAGAAAGTCTCCTCGCGTCACTCGATCCACATATAGTTGGTGCTGGACCGCGAGGTAGTTGGGAGATGCTTGAATCGACATGGATCAAGGTCACCACCTCTCAACCAGGTGATGTTGGCCATCTTCCGATTGGCGGAAAAGAAGAAGTGGTACCTGTCGGCAGTTCACCTTCAAGGAGTCCGCAATGTGACAGCGGACGCTCTATCCAGGTTCACACCGATAGAGTTGGAATGGTCCCTAGACGCAGGATCATTCTCCTTCATCGTGAGTCAAGTCCCAGAACTGCAGATAGACCTCTTTGCGACGAAAGACAACAAGAAGTTGCCCCTGTACGTGTCCCCGTACAAACACCCCTTAGCGGAAGCAGTGGACGCGATGTCTCTCGACTGGAACAGATGGTCCAGGATTTATCTGTTCCCTCCTCACAACCTTCTGTTGAGGGTCCTCAACAACTGAGGTCCTTCAAGGGGGTAGCGGCAATAGTGGCCCACAAGTGTCCGAACAGCGTGTGGTTCACCCTGGCATTGGAACTACGGCTGAAGTTTCTACCGCTACCAGATCCAGTTCTGCCCCAGCGAGTCCAGAAGTCTACTGTCTGCGCTTCATTACAGAAAACCCGGACCCTGCAGCTCATGATTTTCTCTCCCTAGCGGTGAGAAAGCGTTTCGGGATTTCGAAAGCCAGCATAGACTTCCTAGAGGAAAATAAGTGCAAATCTACTAGAAGGCAATAAAGTTCTGAAAGCCTGCGCTAGGCTCAGACCTTCAGCACCTCCAAAGCCCATTTCATGGTCTTTAGACAAAGTTCTTCATTTCGCTTCTCTGTTGAGCAATGAGGAGGGTGCGTTAAAAGATTTGACCCAAAAAAGTTATTTTCCTATTTGCACTCGCGTCCGGGGCCAGGGTTAGTGAGATTGTAGCCCTCTCGAGAGAGGAAGGTCGTGTTCAGTTCCTGGATGGGGGAGAACTGAACCTGTTTCCGGATCCTACGTTTCTTACCAAGAATGAGTTACCCACCAACAGGTGGGGTCCCTGGAGAATCTGCCCTCTGAAAGAAGATGCATCTCTATGTCCAGTAGAATGCCTAAAGGTCTATCTTCATAGAACTTCAGACTTCAAGGGTGGTCAACTATTCAGGGGAGAAACATCAGGCTCGAATTTATCACTGAATTAACTCAGGGCGAAAATCACATATTTTATTCGCATAACAGATCCTGACAGTACACCCGCAGGTCACGATCCGAGGAAAGTTGCTTCATCCTTAAATTTCCTTAATTGTATGGATTTTGAACATCTTCGTTCATACACTGGCTGGAAGTCTTCCAGAGTGTTCTTTCGCCACTATGCGAAGCAAGTGGAGCAACTAAAGAGATCTGTGGTAGCAGTGAGTTGCGTCGTTAACCCTTCTGTTTAACTCTGCGAGGAACAGTGGTTTTAATTGGGACAATTAATTCCAGGGTAAGTGTGTAGTTACATACTGTGCTACAAACTAAGTGAGGGCACTGAGGTGCCCACGTTGACTGTTCCACTTCCAAAGGTGAACCTAGCATAAGTGCAGACATGTGTGCCGAGCGTTTCTAACTCTAATGTAACTGATTAGTAATACAGACTTTTCTGACCTTGATACCTCGGTATGTTAAAAGTGGCACTAATGTTTTTCTTTCAGATAAACAAGTTTCTGTTTACTATCAAACTTATGCTTAAAGTTTTGGTTATCCTCTTCTTATATATATATATATATATATATATATATATATATATATATATATATATATATATATATATATATATATATATATATATATATATATATATATATGACGATCTATCGCTGAGACATGCGATGTATAAATTTGTCACTATGCTGGAGGAAGGATCAGAAAAACGAAATTCTTGGACTAGCGCTTTCGTATTGTCATACCTCTTCATGTCCAATTAGTACAAAGTTAAGAAACAGGATCAAAGTTACCTTTGCGACAGCAGTAAAAAAGTAATAATACAATAACATGAAAAATTAGTACACAACTAGTTTAAAATTATAGCTAGTTTAAAATTATAGCTAGTTTAGAATTATAGCTAGTTTAAAAATCAGTGAGTTTAAAAATTACAGCTAGTTTAAAAATGACAATTGTTTAAATACATTGTTTATAAGAAGTTCATCAAGTTTATACATTCCTGGGCTATTGTTGATCAATTTTACACGGTTTTTCTTTATGATACATGATTCTAGGATATTGCGTTTTGTTATGTCCTTACAATATAAAATTTCTTTTGCCCCTTTCCAATTAATAGTGTGATTATGGTTATTCATATGCTGAAACAAACTACTTGTTTGGTTTCCTGTTCGAACGTTATATCTGTGTTGTTTTAATCTTGTTTCAAGGTCTTTACCACTTTGTCCTACATATCTTTTATTACATTGGTTACATGGGATCTCATAAACACATCCATTGCTTTGTACAGGTGAATTTCTAATTAACATATCCTTTAAAGAACTATTTTTAAAAATAACATTAACATTAAAAACTTTCATTAATCTAGGAATTGTCAAGAAATTATTGTGGAAGGGTAAAATGAGAAGGTTTTTCATATTAAAATCAGTTTTAGAGTCAGTTTCATAAAAAGTTTTCTTTGCTTTATAGAAAGCTGTGTCGATAAAATTCTCCGGGTATTGTAAATTACCTGCAATTTCCCGGATCTTCCCAAGCTCAGCTTCAAGGAATTCAGGGCAACTGACCCGCAGTGCCCTTAAAAACATAGATGAAAATACCATCATTTTTGTTCTAGGATGATGATTGGAGTAAAAATGAACGTATGAATCCACATTTGTCGGTTTTCTATAAACTGAGAATCTAAAACCTCTATCATTTCTTAAAATTAACACATCTAAAAAGGCCAACCTATTGTCTACTTCTATTTCAATTTTAAATTTTATAGTCGGTACTAAATTATTCATTGCTGTTAAAAACATGTTTTCATTTTTGTTGATGGGCCAAGCACAGAATATGTCGTCAACATACCTAACCCAAAGGATGCCAATAGGTAGTATTCTTGGAAGGTACCTGGTTTCAAAAAATTCCATATACAAGTTACTTAACAATGGTGACAGAGGGTTGCCCATTGCCATGCCAAATTTTTGTTCATAATATTTCTTTCCAAAGACAAATTTGCAACCCTTAATACATAGTTTTATTAATTTTATCATGGTGTTAGAATCAACAGAGAAAGTATATTTCTCTATTTCTTCCTGGAGAAATTCTAGTAGTTCATCTACTGGCACCTTCGTGAATAGGGAGTTGACGTCAAAGCTTATCATCTTAAAATCGTAATTAAAATTGAACCTTCTCAACCTGCTAATAAAATCCACATTGTTCTCAACAGACACACCTGAAATATTTCCGAGCATAGGAGACAACTCTTTAACTAGCCACTTTGATAATCTATATGTACAGGAGCCCACAGAACTTATAATAGGTCTCACGGGATTATTTTGCTTATGTGTTTTAACAACTCCATACAGATATGGTAGAGTTGGACAAGTAGTTGTAAACCTGGGTAAGAGTTCTTTATAATCCTTTAGAATAGTTTTGATATTTTTGTTGAACGAAGCGTTGGTTTTATCTAATGGGTTATTTCTTGTTTCTTCATATGTTTCCCTGTCTGAAAGTAGTTCTAACACCTTGCTATCATAGTCTGTCTGATTCATAATGACTAAAGTATTAGATTTATCTGCTCTCGTAATGTGTAAGTCCTTATCTTTCTTTAACTTTTTATAGGCGTTCAAAAATCTTAGTGGAACATTTGCGGGCAAACTATTACTTGAGAGACCGTATACTATACCCTTACATATATTAATTTCCTCTAATGAAATGTTACCATATTTTTCCAATTTACAAAATGCATTGCCGATATCAGTCCAATCAATTTTTTCTTTAACAGAAAAGTTTATCCCATATCCTAAAGCTGCTGAGGTAGTATTGTCCAACGGTTTATTGGAGATGTTGCAAACGAAATTGTCATTAGCATTAGTAGTCCACTTACTTTGTTGTATTAACCGGTTCATTTTGTTATTGTGTTTTCTACTTATTTTATCACATTTTAATCGCAATTTGTTGTAACAAAAATCGAAAACGATATTTACCCAGTCATTTGGAATTATATTCAATATGATTGTCTTCTGTTTTCTAAGTTCTTGAAAAGCTGCCTTTTCCTCTATTTGTGCCAGTTCGAGATGTTTTCTTAGGATAAGTTGATGAAGAAACAAGAAATAACCCATTAGATAAAACCAACGCTTCGTTCAACAAAAATATCAAAACTATTCTAAAGGATTATAAAGAACTCTTACCCAGGTTTACAACTACTTGTCCAACTCTACCATATCTGTATGGAGTTGTTAAAACACATAAGCAAAATAATCCCGTGAGACCTATTATAAGTTCTGTGGGCTCCTGTACATATAGATTATCAAAGTGGCTAGTTAAAGAGTTGTCTCCTATGCTCGGAAATATTTCAGGTGTGTCTGTTGAGAACAATGTGGATTTTATTAGCAGGTTGAGAAGGTTCAATTTTAATTACGATTTTAAGATGATAAGCTTTGACGTCAACTCCCTATTCACGAAGGTGCCAGTAGATGAACTACTAGAATTTCTCCAGGAAGAAATAGAGAAATATACTTTCTCTGTTGATTCTAACACCATGATAAAATTAATAAAACTATGTATTAAGGGTTGCAAATTTGTCTTTGGAAAGAAATATTATGAACAAAAATTTGGCATGGCAATGGGCAACCCTCTGTCACCATTGTTAAGTAACTTGTATATGGAATTTTTTGAAACCAGGTACCTTCCAAGAATACTACCTATTGGCATCCTTTGGGTTAGGTATGTTGACGACATATTCTGTGCTTGGCCCATCAACAAAAATGAAAACATGTTTTTAACAGCAATGAATAATTTAGTACCGACTATAAAATTTAAAATTGAAATAGAAGTAGACAATAGGTTGGCCTTTTTAGATGTGTTAATTTTAAGAAATGATAGAGGTTTTAGATTCTCAGTTTATAGAAAACCGACAAATGTGGATTCATACGTTCATTTTTACTCCAATCATCATCCTAGAACAAAAATGATGGTATTTTCATCTATGTTTTTAAGGGCACTGCGGGTCAGTTGCCCTGAATTCCTTGAAGCTGAGCTTGGGAAGATCCGGGAAATTGCAGGTAATTTACAATACCCGGAGAATTTTATCGACACAGCTTTCTATAAAGCAAAGAAAACTTTTTATGAAACTGACTCTAAAACTGATTTTAATATGAAAAACCTTCTCATTTTACCCTTCCACAATAATTTCTTGACAATTCCTAGATTAATGAAAGTTTTTAATGTTAATGTTATTTTTAAAAATAGTTCTTTAAAGGATATGTTAATTAGAAATTCACCTGTACAAAGCAATGGATGTGTTTATGAGATCCCATGTAATCAATGTAATAAAAGATATGTAGGACAAAGTGGTAAAGACCTTGAAACAAGATTAAAACAACACAGATATAACGTTCGAACAGGAAACCAAACAAGTAGTTTGTTTCAGCATATGAATAACCATAATCACACTATTAATTGGAAAGGGGCAAAAGAAATTTTATATTGTAAGGACATAACAAAACGCAATATCCTAGAATCATGTATCATAAAGAAAAACCGTGTAAAATTGATCAACAATAGCCCAGGAATGTATAAACTTGATGAACTTCTTATAAACAATGTATTTAAACAATTGTCATTTTTAAACTAGCTGTAATTTTTAAACTCACTGATTTTTAAACTAGCTATAATTTTAAACTAGCTATAATTTTAAACTAGTTGTGTACTAATTTTTCATGTTATTGTATTATTACTTTTTTACTGCTGTCGCAAAGGTAACTTTGATCCTGTTTCTTAACTTTGTACTAATTGGACCTGAAGAGGTATGACAATACGAAAGCGCTAGTCCAAGAATTTCGTTTTTCTGATCCTTCCTCCAGCATAGTGACAAATATATATATATATATATATATATATATATATATATATATATATATATATATATATATATATATATATATATATATATATATATATATATATATATATATATATATATATATATAATTGTTGTTAACTTGTCTGTTTATTGTCTATCAATAAACTTGTTCTTAAGAATTGAGCATTCATTCTATGTATATTTATCTGGGATAATTCTAATAGATTGTTCCTTTATGCAAGCTAATGTTGCATTGGTTTATGCTTTCCCTTAGTGGGAGGATCCCACCCCATAAGGGGATGGTGGCAGATTTACAGCTTCCTCCTATGCGGATATAAACCTTTGTCCAATACAAGTATTTTGCGGAGAACTGGTCGATATTTCATATTGACGCAGTGGTTCTTTACAAACTATGCTTTACTTAATATAGGGTGAGACCACTATTTTGGCTTGCCTGGTAATCATACATAGGTATTTGTACTCTTCGAGACTTTTCCAGAGTCTAGTAGGACTCTTCCCTGTATGGGGCAGGAAGCTCTAAAATGGTTTATGGTTAGTTGAAAAGATGTATAACGGTAACATCTTAGGTCTCTAGGTCTAGTCGACCGGGAAAAATTACCTCCGGGGAGTACGGCACGTTCTGAGAATCCACAGATACAGTAATGCTCTGGTATACTTCCATCAGGACGACATGGCTTGAGCCCAAAAAACGGATTTTGAGCGAAGCGAAAAATCTATTTTTGGGTGAGATGGCCATGTCGTCCTGATGGACCCGCCCTTCCTTTTCTATGAAAGGGCCGTAGGACCCCTCCCTACATACAGTATCTGTAGCACCTCGTGTATCGCTACAAAGAATACAGATGGCGCCAGGATTGGCGCCAGGCACGCTTACGAAACGGGAGAAGTGGGAGCCTTGGGAGCGGCTCCCCCTTTTTCTTTCTCGTTTTCGTTTTCTTGCCAATTGACCCCTTCGATGTGTTATCTCTGTTTGGGGTGCAGATTGCCATGTGGCATGTCAAGAATACGTCCTCTGATATGTCGCGATATCCCTTTCAATAGGGACATTCGCTCCAGGAGTTAGAATTCTGGGTACCTTAAGGTAAATTTTCTGGGAATATCGCCGTAGTTGTAATATACCCTAGGAAGCTACCCTATAGGAACTTCCATCAGGACGACATGGCCGTCTCACCCAAAAATAGATTTTTCGCTTCGCTCAAAATCCATTTTTTATTTGAGGTATTACAGTTTTCATTTGAGTTGAATAAGTTTAATGTTAAATTTATTAATGTTCCTGATGCTGGTCCACCCGTGAGAGTGACCTACCAATCTTAAGCACTCGGTATTATTGTATGGAAACCATTACAGGAAACCAGAAACTGTAATAACATAGACGTGAAGATGTTCGGAGCTTCATGAAAGGATTACATGGAAGTTAAGAATAGGGAGATGATATTCAGAACGGTTTAGAGAGAATGTACAGATGAGGACATCTGTGGCCTGTGGCTGAGCGGCTGTTAACGGAGGTCGGGTTTCGAGCTATATAAACACATGTTGTGAGAAGCAGAGTTAGACCAGATGCAATCCAAGAACTCCCACTGACACGTGATCAATCAGTATCAAAGCCCCACTCTAGGCAGGAAACAAATGGCTCTGCAATGGACGGGGAAGATGAACTTTGAGAGTAGATAAAAAATAGCGGCAACAAACAAAGGACAACAAGGAAGCGATTTTAGGTCTGCCATGGGAAAACTCCTCCTATGGTATCAGGAGAAATCATACAGTCTCATTGGCCAGAGGGTCCCCATAGTATCCAATCATTTTTTTTGGGCGCGTCATGAAAACAGCAGGTCATGAATCAGGCACTTAATCCCAAAGGATCTGCTTTCTAGGGCATGTCCTGAATTTCCCTAGGGCCTTGTAAAAGTCAAGAACCGGCAGAGAGGCCCCAGGAAATCAATAGAAGAGGAAGAACACCCTCCTCAGTGTTGGCCCCAACTTCATTAGCCTTGTGTTCTGTAATTGGTAATAAACAATTGGTAAACGTGTAATTATGCTTATCATTGAGATCCATACTACCAATTAAAACTCCTAATACACACATATGTATATATATATATATATATATATATATATATATATATATATATATATATATATATATATATATATATGTGTGTGTGTGTGTGTGTGTATATATTTATATATATATATATATATATATATATATATATATATATATATATATATATATATATATATATATATATATATATATATATATATATATATATATATACTCTTATGAAGCTGGTCTAGTGTAGAGTTAAAACAGTAGTTTATAAATGATTTTATTCATGTTTTATTTGTGTATTCAGGAGATGTTATTATGCTCTTAGGATGAGTTCTTCTCATGTGTATTCAACTTTATTCTGTAAATTACGTAAGACTTAAGTTGTTAATTTATTTGTATTCTTTATTCCGATCAGTATATGTAGATTTACGTTCTTTTTAAGAATTAGCTGTTTTATTTCTCTTTTTTTTTTTTTTTTACAAAGTCTTACGTAAGTTTTTTGGGAGTGTTATGTGATCATATAAGATAGGACCAAGAGGTTATTTAATGTTCTTTGATATGCTTGTGAGTTATTGTGTCATGTGCGAGAATACACAGTATGCCATGGAGGGCAAGAACTCTTGCAAGAATTTGATCATGATGAGCTACTTGCAAAATCAGAAGACATTCGTTAGGAATTGGTCAGGATATGTTATATTATGTGTCTGTGGGGTATAAATATTCATCCCAAACAATTCTCAATAGCTTTAACATTACACCAGGTGGATAGAAATAAAACATTGGTCAATCTCTTCAATTTATTTCTGCAATGCATTCTAGCTGCTGATATTACCCTAACTGAAGAGGACATAGCAAAAATGGAGTGTTACAGGATTTATGGTTCCTCCAAACATAGTTAAAGGAAAACCAGTATCTTTCGGCATTGATGATATCAATATGAGGAAAGAATCATCTACTGCTAGTAGATGATGGTGTACAATTAGTGGTTTTTCAAGAAGATCCACGAAATATTTATGAGAGTATGGTTATACAGGAATTTTGCTATGAAACTTCAAAAGTACACTACCTAAGCAAGTAGCTTAATAATAATAATAATAATAATAATAATAATAAATAATAATAATATTAATAATAATAATAATACTGTAATTTGATATGTCAAATTCAAATATTAAGAACCAGCCTCGAGCAAAAGACATGACATTCATCATAGCAATGATTGCAATGTCATCAGATACCAGGAAAAAATGCTAATTAGATTGCAGCAAACTAAATGTATGGGGAAACATTTATGAAAAACATAAAACTAGGATGTACTCTATTATTTCATGGTCCGGCTGGTGATTATTCTGCATTGAATACTATGTTTGTAAGGGAAATATTCTTTGTGAACTTTTATGGCAATAAATATTCTGTGTTTATAGTAGAGCAAGCATAATTCTGTAGAGCTATGGAATTAAAATTGACATTTCCTAAGTTTAATAGGTTGATATTTAGATCAGACTGGCTTCACACAGACATGACTTATCAGTGTACTATTTGTGACTATGTGGAAGATAGTGCACTGCTTAAAGGAGACGTGACATTTGGGGATTTAGCTTTAGAATCTTTAAATCAGTTCTTGGAACAAGTAGTCGAGTAGATACTATTCACCTTGTTGGAGATCGCTATAGATAAATCATCAAAATACCAAACAAGAGAGAAAAGATTATTGAAGGAACTAGTGACTTTCCTGAGAATGTTGTGATTTTTACAGTTTTTGAGCATGATGAGGTTTGTGCTGAGAGGGATATTGATGTTTCCAATTTTAAAGCAGACAACGACAAAGCTGATACGAAGATAGTCCACCCCTGCATGAAAACAAAACAAGTACAATAGTGGCTTATGCTAAAAATATTGTCATTGTTATACTGCTTGCCCACTATCACGAATACCTCTGGGATAAGAGAATACCAGTATACATAAAGAATGATGAATATTTTGATGGCTCTGCATCTTGGCCGAGGAGTTTGTGATGCCCTTATACTTGCTCAATCTCTTACTGGGTGTGGCTGTTACATATGGGGGATTGGTAAGTCTACTGTTGCTAGAGTTCTAATCAAACATCATAATTCACTCCGTGATATCTCAAATAAAAGTTCTCTGACAATAGATTTGGTCTCAAAAAAAGAAAAGAAGAAAAAAAGATTATGTAAGCTCTATGAATATTACAATATTGTTAAGCTTTGTGCACTAAGGCCTCATTTGCTATTTAGTTGTACAAAACCAGAGCAGCTTCCAATGACATGAGATTCATTATCATTCCATGCTGAATGTGAATTTTACACTGATAAAATATGGCTTTAAGGCGTTGAAGCTCGTCATAATCTTCCTGATTCTGGATCGAAGGGAACTGGATTGGATTTCATAGAAAACCTCCTGAAATCAATAATAACAGCCAAAGAATCTGTTCCCGAAACATTTATAGCAATATATTTTTGTAATTGTGAAAGTGGTTGCAGTACACAAATATGTAGTTATGTGAAAAATTTATTGAATTGTACACGTTTATGCCAAAAGAAAAAAGATATTGTATGTTTCAATTGTCACTATGTATAATTAATAGTAATTTATAGAGTTAAATCAACTTATTTTTTTATCAGGCAAATTATACATCTGAACTCATCATGTTATCAAATTTTAATACAATACAGGAGGAGTCATTCGAAAGTTTTAATTTCCTGTTTATAAGCATTTAATTATTCTTGCCATTATCTAGCCTAGAATATGATTTTGGTTTATTCCCATAGGTTTACTCCTTTTTACGTTAAATAATTGATTCTTACAACAGTTCAAATGTCCATATATGAACTCCTAAATCTAATAGATACCTGTGGTTACTGATATTTTAAAGTGTCTTTTTATTATCATTGTTTAGTTAATTTTCCATCATTATCATAAAATGCTATGGCCTGTGTTTAGATTTTTTTTTAATATTTCCGTCATGTTAATAAATGTTTGATATTCTAGTTTTTCATTTAATGCATACAATTAATCCTGCGCTCCAAGTGATATGGGATGTATTTCCCCAGCTTTGAATATTTATCAATTTAATATTCGAAAATAATTTTAAGTATAGACATGAGAATGTATTGACAGAAACCTGAATTTTTTTTTTTTTTGTCATGCAAGTTTTTTTTTTTTTTTTTTCCTTCAATTGTCTATTTAATCAGAAACAGTGCGTGCTTATCAATTTTTATGTTAGAAGGTGAAGTGAAAAAATCCACAATATAAAAATAAAATTCCATATCACTAGATTCCATAATATTTTTAGCATCATATGGCCACATGAGGTTAATACGTGAAAAATATGAATTCTTTTTCTCCATATGTGGGGCATTTATAAATTGTAATTTAAAAGTCTTTTGAGAAATATTCCAGCTTGATACAGCCAAGAATTGGATTCGGCACTCTTCAGAATGCTAATATCAACCATATCAACCACTTAAAAGAAATAAACATCCACCGTACCTAGCTTGTACATATTTTGAAATCTGAACAGATCTAACACTAGCACATGTGCTGCGAACGCACTATGCTTTTGGCTCGGTGAGAAAATCGTTCCTTTCTCTCCACCCCTGACTTGACCTGCCATTTGACTTAATTCTTCTTATATTGTCTTCTGTTTTTTCATATGAAACCATTCATATTTTATATATATATATATATATATATATATATATATATATATATATATATATATATATATATATATATATATATATATATATATATATATATATATATATCTTTTCACGTTTCGTACCCATTCCTTGCATCTGGGAATTTTGTCAAGCAAACCTATTTGTAACCTTTATAGTTAGTTAAACAGAATACTGTATTCATATTGTGAACATTTTAAGAGTAAAGAACTTGTTTATTATAACTGAAAAAAAAATATATATAATCGAAATTAGGCATTAATTACCGTATTCAATATTTCATTTTAAACACATAACCATTCTTAGTCGTGTCACAAAGACGTATGATACAATGAGAAATGAATAGCTATACATGTAGGTGGGGATGGTGGTGTTACAATTGTATGTTTTCATGACTTTATAAACCATAACAGGTTTTCATCAACGTCACCGTGTAGTGTTTTCAATATATCTAGTAGTGCCACTTGACATATCAAACAATAATCAAGTAGATATCTACAATGATTACGGATTAGACACTATCTGTTGCAGGTACACATGAACGTGGTATGGTTTTAACCTTTGTTGTTTGTACCTGTTATTAATCATTATTTACTCAACAATTGCACCACATTGATTAATTATTTCTAAATTAATATCTTATTATCGTAAAATAGCAGTTACATCCACCACTCTCACATCTTTCAATCGAGTCTAACATTACCTCCACTGCTGTGACTATATTTGTTAAATCAAAATGACTCCATCGTTAAAACTATTGAAATATATAGTTCTAAATCATCATCTTTATTGGGAAATAAGAAAAATTACATTTCAGGGCTGTTCCTAAGTGAATTTGTGGATTTAAATGCGCAGCACCTGCGAGTTAGTTGAGTCCTTCTGAGCCATTTTTACCAATGCAGTTATACTTTGATGTTTGGAGGCAGCAATGGTATCGCGATTACAATGTGCCCACAGGCGTTTACCATCTGTGTTTGGTTGGTCTTGATAATACTCAGACAAGGCTTCAAGTTTCATCTTCTTGAAATCTTGTCATTGAAGATGTTAACAGTCCTGAATGGTCAGGGTATATAATAAGCACAGCTAGAAATACCATGGGCAAAGAACGTCCAAGAAAATGTGTTTAGCTCCGTGATTGATTACACTGTCCCATCCTGATGCTTTTT
The DNA here is from genome assembly GCF_036898095.1 of Palaemon carinicauda. Lineage (NCBI taxonomy): Eukaryota > Metazoa > Arthropoda > Malacostraca > Decapoda > Palaemonidae > Palaemon > Palaemon carinicauda. The sequence goes on from NC_090736.1 coordinate 101,054,553, forward strand.
TGATAACAATGCTACCTACATAGAATTTTTTTCTTGTAACTTGTTCAACCCTATATCTACATGGTAACTAACATACAGTTATACAAGGTCAACTTAAAAGTTAAATGGTCTGACCAAGATTGGTTGAAACATCTAATATGCCCCAGAGCAATTCACTTGCTGATGTCAGTCTTAGGTTTATCGGAAACCTCATGATAGGCACTGGGCTTGAAAACAAAAAATATACTGAATGGTAATGTCTGGCCAAAGACAGTGAGAGGATTCCATTTGGTAGAAATTTCCATTTTTAAAGAGTATCTCGAAGCAGTAGTCACACTTAAAGGCATGCAATCTTTTATGTACTTATACTGTAATACCATATGCACTACGTGTATTAGGAATAATGTTTTATAGTATTGCATTTATAGAACATGTCTGAACGTAGTTAAGAAAGTTGTAGTATATATTATGAGGGATTTAATCATTTATTGGTTGCATCAAAAATAAGATTTGATTCCTCGTACTTTTGTATTGCAGTAGGATCCAATCTTTTAAGAGTGATGATCAGTTGTTATTTCTTATTTTTTTATACAAGTGTTTGTTTACATCGATGTTCTCGCTCAAGAGTCACAAGCCATTGAGAACTGAGCAGTAATTTAAGTCATTAAAAAAATAAATGTATTTTAATAATACAGACTCTCATTACATCCCATCAAGAAGATTCGGCGGAAATTAGAATGGGAATAAGGATTTAGTCTCGACAAGTATTTTGTGCATTACTGGTGAGTTAGTTGACATAGTAGATATGATTTAGTATATACATCAATCGGCAACATTACAATGTGATTAGATATTTGGTCTGAACTAGTACTTTGTACATTACATGGGAATGAGGTGAAATAGTAAATATGTTGTAGTATATACATCAATTGGAGACAAAGGAACCCATACAGAGGATACAGCAGGAGAAAAAGAGACAACTAGACGATTGGGACCCCATGCAGCAAAAAGGAAGCTAACCTGAAGAACGCCACTACCAAGTTCTGGTGTCAACAAGGATGCCAACGTAAAACATTTTAATGCATATATCTTAATTCCAAGTAAGGTTGGATTAAGATTTTTTTACCATTAGGCATTAGGGGCTAATATTTACTGCATGGGAGTTTTAGTTTGCCATGGAAGAAGTGTAAAACTACTAAAGTTTATAGCACGAATTGAAAAAAATGCAATAAAGTACATAAAAACCAGGTTAAAATTAACTTTGTTTAGGAAGTTACAAGTTGATTTTGTAGATTTCATTTGCCTAACATAATCCAGGTAAGAAGCCAAAATGCCTCTGGATATTGAATATCCTGAAAAAATTGGCATTTTTGCTGAACCAAGTTCTGTTGCAATACGATGGCAACAACGGTGTGAGGAATTTAGGATATATTTAGAAGCATTAAGTAGTATGAAAGATACCTAGAATAAGGTGTTATTACTTCACACAACCAGTAATATGTTTGGGAAGTGTTTAAGACACTTCCACCTACCGATGACACTAATGGAGTTACAATGAATACTCTTAACACATATTTTGCACTTCAGGTCAATAAAGCTTTTGAAAGCGATCAGTTTACAGCACAGGCATATCAAAAAGACTCAAGAATTTAGCTGTTTAATGTGAACTTCTTGATATAGGAAATATTATCATAGATCAAGTTATTGCTCATTGCACTTGCCAAGAGCTAAATAAGAAAAATACTGCGAGATGAAGATTTGACAGTAGAGAAGGTATTGATTATAGGCAGAGTTTCAGAAGCACCAAGAGGAAGTTAATATGCTATATAATTCTACGAGCGATAGAATGGAAAATTCTGAAATAAGCAAGATAGTCTCAAAGTTAAAAGACAATGAAAATAATAAAAAGAAAATATATCAAAGCCTAGTCATAGAAAGTTAGGCAACTTTATTGTTCAAAAATATTATAATCAGGCCTATACACAGAAACAACAGGGAAAAAAATGCCATAGTTGTGGGAAAACTAATCATTTTGCATACGAAGCAAGGAAATTTCCTGCTACAGGACAGACATGCATTAATTGTAAAAGGATGGGCCATTTTGCAAATGATTGTAGATTTCCTAACCAGTACTCAAAGAAAATAAATGTTACTATTGGCCAAGAGAATAATGTTTATGGTAATCAGGATAGGCCAGAAACTGATTTTGCATTATGCATAAATAAAAAAAACTGAAAAAAAAGAAAAAACACATATTGGTATAAGTGGTAAACCAATTACAATGCAAGGTGACACAGCAACTGATGTATCAATTATGTGTGAGAAAAGAGCTAAAGCCATTCCTAATGTTACTATGAGCAACCAATGCAGTTTTAAAATGTTATAAAGGTTTTGATATTCAGGTAATAGGTGCTTCAAATGTAGAGGTACTTTATAAATATCAGAAGTTAGAGAGAATCCCATTAACCGTAGTTAAACGTAGAGGACAAACCATACTAGGTTTGGATTGGTTACAGTATTTGAGATTAGATTTGCTTAGTATTTTGAAGTTTACTGGTATACAAGATGAATATAAAAATGAAGTGTCTCTAGATAATATTGTATCAGAGATTCAAGACGTATTTGAAGACCAAGTCGGTACATTAAAGAACGCATAGGCAATTTAAGTTTTGAAATCAGATAGTACTCTAGATTTTTTTGCACCAAGACAAGCACCTTATCCATTAGAAAGTGCAGTTGAAACAGAAATGAAAAGGTTAGAGAGTGAAGGTTCATGGGAAAAGGTTACATGCTCAGATTGGGTTACATCATTAGTTCTTATTGTGAAGGAAAATAGTCAGGTCAGGTGATGTGGGGATTACAAGGTAACGTCGAATCCACAGCTTCAGGTAGCTCAACATCCATTATCCAATCCAAAAGACATGTTTACAACTATGTCAGGCTGTACTGTTAGATCTATGATAAGAATTTCAACAGCTTCCCATGGATAAAAATTCACAAGAACTGTGTACAGTAGATACATCCTTAGGATTGAATAGATTAATGAGATTGCCTTATGTGGTAGCAGGTAGTCCAGCTATATGGCAACAAACTATGGATAAGATTTTTACAGGTGTGCGAGTATTCATTTTCATAGATGATATTCTAGTTTCTGGTGAAAATAAAATAGAGCACAGGCAGATCACAGACAGTTCTGAAGAAGTTGAAGGAACATAATATAAGAGCAAATGTATCTTAGAAGTTGATTCAGTTGAATATATAAGCTGTGTAATTCATGACAAAGGTATTCACAAGAATAAGGAGGAAATTTAAGCAGTGCAATCAACTAAGGTACCAGAAAATGTTATGGAATTAAAATAATTTTCTAGGTTTAGTAATATTTTATGGCGATTTCATTCAGAATTTATCTACAATTGCACTTTTATTGTATAATTTACTGAATAAGGATGTAGAGTGAAAGTGGACAAAAGATTGTCAGGAATCTCTTAAAAGAATAAAGCAGGAAATAATATGACTTACATTTTGAGTACATTATCAAATGGATTTACCCTTAAAATTAGTATGTGACACATCAAACAAATGTTTAAGTGCAGTATTATCTCATGTGATGCCAGATGGAACATAAAAGCTAATCACAATCGCTTCTAGAGTTTTGAAAAAAAAAAAAAGGAATTACTCTCAAATAGAAAAAGAAGGTTTAGCATTAGTGTATGGAGTTAAGAAATTTCCTATGTACATTAATGGAAGGAACATGATCACAATAGTTACAGATCATAAACCTCTATTAGCAATATTGGGATCAAATGCAAGTAGTGTCAGTATATGATGTACCCGTTACACCAATTGAGATTGCACACAATACTAAGAAAGACTAAATACTTAGTAAAGTTTTAGAGAGTTTAATGACAGGTTAGGACTTATGAAACGAGGCAAATTGTAAACCATATAAGGATATGTGGAGTGAATTGTGCTTAACACAAGCTTGTGTGATGAAGGGGTCAAGAGTAACTATTTCTAGTTCAATGAGGAATAAGGTTTTGTCTGAAATGCATACTGATCACAAAAGCATTTTCAAATCAAACTCTATTGCTAGGACTTTTGTTTGGTGGCCAATCGTAGACAAATGTATTAAATTATTTTTAAGAAAATCTATGAAATGTGTAACGAAACAGAAAACCCCCATATTACTAGAATGCAACCATGGAAGTTACCCAGATATTCATGGCAAAAAGTGCATATAGATTTGGCAGGTCCTTTATTGGGTTATTTTTTTTTATATATAACTATAGATGCTTATAGAAGTTGCCAGAAGTAATTCCAATGAAGACAACCACGTCTTACGCACCTGTAAAAGAATTGATGCACTTTTTTCCTACACCTGGTGTTCCAGAAAGAATTGTAACTGATAAGGGTCCACAGTTCACCTCGAAATAGTTGAATTAGCTTTGTAATATGAATGGTATTAAACATACATTTTCAGCAATATATCATTCTTCCACGAATGGAGAGGCTGAACAATTTGTTAAAACACTTAAACATAAAAGGATATGTAGAAAAGCAAATGCAAATAACACATTTTTTCATGTGTCAAAGTTTTTATTGTTTTATAGAACAACATCGCACAATGTCACTGTATGATCATACAGTACGGCACAAAACTGGGTACTACAAGAAATTGTAAGAGAGATAGGAAATTTACATTATGATGATCCAGTTAGTAGAAATAGTGTTAAACATCATGTAGATCAATTACAGCCGTTAAATAAAAATCCATTCATATGACTGTTAGAGATGGAATATTTTCAAAAACATTTAAATCCAATGAATCAAATATCAACCAAAATGTTCAAACAACAGATGTAGATCCAGAATCTATTCATGTACCAGTACAGGATGAACTTGGAGTACTTCCCAATAGGATGAATAGAGGGAAGCCCCTTGAGAAATTAGATTTGTAAAGTTTTGTACATTGTCAAGTTAAAGGAGAGGAGACTGTTATGAATTTATTCTGTAATACCATATGCGCTTCGTGTATTAAGAGTAATGTTGCACAGTATTGCATTCATAGAACACATTCAAACGTAGTAATAAATGTAGTAGCATATTTTATGAAAGATTTAATCATTTATTGGTTGTCTCAAAGATAGGATGGGATTCTTCTTGCCTTTGCATTGCAGTAGGATCCAGTCTTTTAAGAGTGATGCTCAATCATTATTTCGTATTTCTGTAAAACAGTTTTTTTTTTTTTACATTAATGGTCTCACTCGAGAGTCACAAGCCATTAAGAACTGAGCAGTAATGTACGCTGTTAATGAATAGGTATATTTTAATAATACAAACTCTCATTGAATCTCAACATGAAGATTCAGCGACAATAGAATGGGATTAGGGATTTAGTCTCAATTTGTATTTAGTATATTACCAGTGATTGAGCTGACATAGTAAATATGATGCAGTATATACATTACAATCAAAGTCTGTGGTAGCCAGAAAAAAACTTTAGGGAAAACTAGAGATTGACTATCAAATTATATAAGTTTGTCTAGCCTGTCTCTTCATCCGTGCAGAGAAAAAAAGCATATTTTGTTAAGCAAACAATGTTCAAGGATGAATATGGCATCAGTGTGGGAGTGAAGGAGTCAAAAAGAGGGCATAAGAAGGATCGCAAAGTGTTGGGTTTGATGCAAAGGAGACAGAAAATACATATTTAACTATGGGAATGCATTGAACCTTTTCAATCCTCCAATGAAAAGAAACAATGCCAGACAACAAAATCAATGACCAGAATTCTTTTACTATTATGCAAAATATGGTTACCAGATTTCTAAGCAACTTACCAGGTTTCTAACAACCAGTGAAAAACAGGTGTCTTACACAGGAAAATTGTATGCAAGAACTCTCGTGACTAAGTGCTCACAGGGGCATTAACTTAAAGGATGTCCTCAATTATGAACAATCACTCATCCCATTCTGTCTTTTCAATTAATGTAGTATTATGAGGAAAGACAACAAATTCTCTCCTGACAGCTATCTTGCAATATCAAAGAGTTTCACCATTCAGCCTGATGTTGAACTCATTGATGGAAATGCAATGCTGTACCATGCCTCCTGCCAAGGAATTCAACAGTGAAAAGCTTGTAGATAACTTCAACTAATAAGTATTTCGAAGTCAGGAGGTATATGTTATCCTTGACCATTACCAGAAGGAATCCATTGAGGGGGCTGGCGGCTATTGATGTTTTTAAGGAGAGGACTTTGACATTCATACCATTTAATAAGGCAACTCCGAACATCTCTAAACTGCATAGGATTTTTTTTCCTCTGACCTTTGGTTTTGCGAAGCCAGGGCAATTTATCCGGAAAATTACTGTTTTTTAAATTCTATATCCCCCCTTGATAATTAATATTAAGACATGGGATTACTACTCCGTATAGACACGGTGTAGACCTCAGATCAAATGAAGAGTTTCTTTCTAAAAGTCTTTTTTTTTGGCTATATATATATATATATATATATATATATATATATATATATATATATATATATATATATATATATATATATATATATATATATATATATATATATATATCCTCATGGAGCTGCTCTAACGTAGAGTGTATAATTCATTCGTGTGTTCTATTGATGTATTTCATTTTTAAGAGGGGAATAGCCAGCTCTTAAGGCTAGCTGCTCTCTTGTAGGTGTAAGTTTGCTATGTAAATTAGGTCAAACTTTTGTCGTTAATTTCATTGTTTTCTTCATTTAAGTCAGTCTATGTAAATTTATATTATTTTTAAGTATTAACTTTTATTTCACATATTTTGTTACGAAGTCTTATGTAATTTGTTTAAGAGTGTCACATTACCCTTCAAGGTATGAACGAGGGCTTTTGTAAATTTCTTTATATTTATATAAGGTACTGCTTCATGTTTGGGAGAAAATACGCAATTCTTATATTTGCCACATGTTTTGGAAGGTTCTTGTTAAACCCAGAGTTAGGTTCATGTTGTTTCTATATTTTGAGGACAAAGGTAGGCGGAGCTAGCTGAGAGAGAGTCGTCTCACTGTTGTGTTGGTACGCGTCCGAGAGTTTAATCATTGGCAACCTTATGCCGTTAACCCTGCGTACGTAACATGGACCCCATGCGCAGAACCATGTTTTTCAAGATTTGGCGGGATATTTCAGCTTTTTCCGCTGCGTTGAGGTGCGCTACATCAGTTTTTGTTGTAATTCAATCGAGGATGGACGCGCTAGGATGAGCTCCAAGAATTTGCTGTCTCATAGCCCTTCAAAGTTTTCTTGGTTACCAAATAGGTACCTTATTACCGAACAATGTGCAAACCTTGAAATTGTATACTTTTAAATTTTGATATATATCTCGTAGTGTTATTTATAAAAGTTAATGAGATTTTGAGTTAGCAAAGGTGAATAGTGTTGCCATATTTTGAGTTGGTTACAATGAGGCTTTGTTGCCAAGTGTGCCAGTAAATAAGTGAAAACTAAAGTGTGTTTTTTTTTCTCTTCAGTTTTCGAAGAAGCAAAAACGATTCCCATCCAAGAAGGAAATTGAGGTCCTTTTGGAATCTGATAGTGATCCCAGTAATACTAAAACCTGTGTGGACAAGGCTATCTACCAAAAGTCTGGCGACATGCCCGTGGAAAACGCCGTGGCTGTGTCACATGGCAAATACTTTTCCCTCTCACCACGATCCTTCTATTCAACTTCATCCAACACCTCTTCGGAAACTGTGTCTCCACTGGGCCTTGCTTCTGGTTGTCGAGTGAAGAGAAAGGTGATATCGACATCCAAGAGGAGAAAGAGGAAGATTTTAGACAACGGTGAAGAAGACGTCAATGACCCGCAGCTGACCTTGACCCCCTTCAGTAGTCCCTCAGGGAGGGCTCCTGTCTCATCCTTATCGAGGTCTCAAAGTATTTGGGATATCTCTTTGATACAAGACGAACCCTTTGTGTTGCCTTCAGTATCAGTGCTTTCAATGTCATTGTCAGTGCCAGTGACCGATGGCACCGTAAAATTTAGTGCAGTGTTAGTTCCCTTGAGTAATATGGATGATGGGGCTTCGGTGCAAATGACGTTGCAGGGTTCTGAAAAGTCATTCCAGTTTCATACATCCTTGATGTAGGATCATAAACTTTTTCAACATTTTTTACAACTTTTAAATTATCCAAGTATATTTCGTATCCACATATAATTTTAGTCTTATATTGATTTGTAAAAAAAGCAATAGGGAAAATACCTTAGTCAAATGGCCCTCTCAGAAGAATGTTTTGAGTTTTTCTTATTTTTTAGGGTTTTAATTAATCATATTTAGTTTTTTTTACTTGTCTTGTATTCTAGAATGTATATGTGGTGTCCACATATAATTTGAAGGTCTTATATAGATTTCAGATAGATCAATAGGGAAAATAAATTATGTCACATGACCTCTCAGAAGATTTTTTTAGTCATTTTTTTTATTTTTAGAATCTTTTAAGTATTCATATTTTTTTTTACTTGTCTTGTATTCTAGAATATTTATGTGGTATCCACATATAATTTGAGGGTCTTATATTGATTTCTGAGAGATGAATATGGGAAATACCTAATGTCAAATGACCCTCTCAGAAGAATTTTTCTGTTTTTTTTTCTTACTTTTTAGAATCTTTTAAGTATTCATATTTATTTTTTTTACTAGTTTTGTATTGTAGAATTTATATGTGGAATCCACGTATAGTTTGAGGGTCTTATATTTATTTCTGAAAGAGCAATAGGGAAAATACCTTATGTCAAATGACCCTCTAAGAAGAATTATGCTGTTTTTTTGGTTTTTAGAATCTCTTAAGTATTCATATTTTTTCTTTATTGTCTTTTATTCTAGAATGTATATATGTTATCCACATAAAAGTTGAGGGTCTTATATTGATTTTTGAGCGAACAATAGGGAAAATACTTTATGTCAAATGGCCCTCTCGGAAGATTATTATTTTTTTTAATCTTTTAAGTAATCTTATATAGTTTATTTTACTTGTCTTGTATTCTAGAATGTATATTTGGTATCCACATATAATTTGAGGGTATTTTTATGATTTGTGAGAGAGCAATAGGGAAAATACCTTATGTCAAATCGCCCTCTCGGAAGAAACTTTTTTTTTTTTTTTTTTTTTTTTGGAAGCTTCTAATTACTCAGATTTATTTTTTTACGTTCTTTGTATTCTAGAATGGTCAATTCATAATTGTGTAATGTATTATAGAAATATTTTAATATTTAGGTGGATTACGTGGGACACTTTTAAAGTAGTGTTTTTTCCCCAAAATAATTTCCTTTTTTTTTTTTTACCCCTTTTACAGATTTGGTGTTTTTGGTCCAGGGGTTTTGAAAATTGGTATGGATGTTCCCATATCATCTATCTTCAATATTAAGGTATTCAAAGTATTATATGTTAAATGTAAATAAATCTATGGACGGTTTTGTGAATGTATAAATTTTTGTATTGTTATTTTTTCTTTACTTCTAACATAGTATTAAGGAATGATTAGTGATGAATGTGCAAGTCTCATTTTTTTATATATTTTTAATAATAAAGGAGTTATTGGATACGAAAATGGAGGTCATCGTACATGTACCAAGTAACTGAAAGTGGATCAACAAAAATAGGTTACTTACGCAGGGTTAAGACAGCCCCCAAGCTTCAAGATCACTGACCTGGAATAATCTAGAAGTCACTAAGACCATATATGTGTGTGCACCTAGGGACATGTAGGGCAGAAGAGAACCAGCCTGTCCTGTGAACGATTTGAAATACATCCTCCTCTATCAAGTGTCTCGAGAGTGTCTTCTCCAAAAGCATTTTGTGCCCAATGTATATCATGTGTAGTCTGTTTACCAAAAATTTTAACATTATTGTTTTGTGATGAGTGCTGGTATTGTGTAAATCTTTGTAACTGGCTCAGGGAGATTTATGTACATACATGAATTATATTTGTATCGTTATCTGATCAACTTCATGTGAGCTTGATTTGTAAGTTAATCAGTTACTTTATGTAATTCATTTAAGAATTTGAGCATTAGAGTTTTAAAGGAAATCCATTTTCATTAAGCTTAAATGTTGGTGTAAAATTTAATTTCAAGTGAAACATTAACTTTGCACATGCTATGCTCATGAACAGAATTAATGAAATTTACATATTTAGGAGGATTTCCAAAGTAACGAATGACTTTCCACAAAATTGGTCGGCGCTCACTATCAAATACTTTTTCATAGTCCAAAAATGGCATCAAAAGTGGATTTTTATATTCTAAACATTGCTGTATAAATTTCTTAAAGTTAGAATTTGGTCAGTGCAACTTCTACCTTTTCTAATTCCTTCTTATTTATCTCTCAACTTTTCATCAATCTTTCCCTCCAGTCTCTTCAGCTTAATCATACTATGTATTTTCATAACAACTGTGGTAAGAAATATGCCTCTGTAATTATTGCAATCAGTCAAGTTTCTCTTTTTTGCAATTTTCACCAACACTCCTAACTCTCATTCATCAAGTTTTGCCTCCTCATCCCACATTCTACATTATAATCTTGGCCAGTATAATCTCGGCATGAAAGAATTCATTGTGCTTGAAGTCGATGCTATCCTCAAAAACTAAAGAGATGGAGATATCTTAGATACAATGGAATATATATATATATATATATATATATATATATATATATATATATATATATATAGATAAATTATCTATATATATATATATATATATATATATATATATATATATATATATATATATATATATATATATATATATATATATATATATATATATATATATATATATATATATATATATATATATATATATATATATATATATATATATATATATATATATATATATATATATTTATATATATATATATATATATATATATATATATATATATATATATATATATATATATATATATATATATATATATACATAGATACATATATGCATTTCATGTGATGAATAATAGATGCTGTAGATCTAATTTGCAAATATCTCTCACAAGATAATATTAAATCAATATTATTTCAATAGCTGATTATCGTTACCGAGGATGACATCTGTAGATACGAAAGGTAAAATCGTTAGTAGACTTCTCAAGCTATCTCTATCATACAGAATCCTTCCTCTCCCATCTCTTAGCAGGAGCACTGCATCGTACAGTATCTAGTGTATGACAGCAGTGTGCATTGCCGTCTTTCACAAAATCTTGAGAATAATAACTCTGTCTCTTCACCTCATGAGATTATAACTTGGTTGCTGATGCTTTGACATAACGAAGTACCACTGATCATAGAGGAAGCTTATTTTCCCACCTCTACTTTGGGGCTGTGTTTTTATCTATGGTTTTGTTTGAGAAGTTCTTGGCCAACATTCAGAGAGGCTTCCAGAGATCTTGTAGCTAATCTGCATCTTGTTATTGGAATGGAATGCAGCATTATGTGTGTAAGGTTTTAAACCGAGGAGTAATTTTTTCGGTTTTCTGTTCCCTGATGATAATGGTACATTATAATTAGGTTCATACCCACAACTTAGTAAATTAATAACTATATTCAATATTTTGATAACAATCAGTTCTTTTAATTACTCAAATGTAAACTCCCACTTATACACACACGGTCTTGTGACATAACAAATACATATAAAGACATACTCAGACATAAACACACACCCACAAACACACACACACGCACACATACACACACACACACACACACACACACACATATATATATATATATATATATATATATATATATATATATATATATATATATATATATATATATATATATATATATATATATATATACATACAGTATATATATATATATATATATATATATATATATATATATATATATATATATATATATATATATATATATATATATGCATATATATATATATATATATATATATATATATATATATATATATATATATATATATATATATATATATTATATATGCATATATATATATATATATATATATATATATATATATATATATATATATATATATATTTATATATATGCATATATATATGTATGTATATATATATATATATATATATATATATATATATATATATATATATATATATATATATATATATATATATATATATATATTTATATATATATGCATATATATATGTTTATATATATATATATATATATATATATATATATATATATATATATATATATATACGTATATTTATATATATATATATATATATATATATATATATATATATATATATATATATATATATATATATATATACACACACATATATATA
>NC_090736.1:101071893-101099393 GCF_036898095.1 Palaemon carinicauda
CCTTTTTCTCTATATATTTTTCATACTTCTCTATACTATTACTCTGCATCCATTCTTCAAAAGCCCTCTTTTTCTCTCCCACTTTTACCTTCACGCCTTCATTCCACCATTCACTACCCTTCCTCATGCTGCCTCCAACAACCTTCTTGCCACACACATCACTTGCAATCCGAACAAAATTTTCTTTTACTAACTTCCACTCCTCTTCTAAATTGCCAGTTTCTCTTACTTTCACCTCGTCATATGTCATTTTCAACCTTTCCTGATATTTACTTTTTACCCCCAGTTTTATTAGCTCTTCAACCCTCACTAGCTCCCTTTTACATCCACCTACTCTATTCGCCCACTCTTTTGCTACAACTAATTTTCCTTCCACAAAAAAATTATCAGACATACCGTTAGCCATACCCCTAAACACGTGCACGTCTTTCAATCTTCCAAACATTCTTTTAGTTATCAACACATAATCCATTAATGCCCTTTCTACTACTCTTCCATTTGCCACTCTTACCCATGTATACTTATTTTTATCTTTCTTTTTATAAAATCTATTACTTATCACCATCTCTTGCTCAACACACATATCTACCGGTCTCTCACCACTCTCATATTCACCTGGTACGCCATACTTCCCAATGACACCTTCTACCTTTCCAGCGCCCACTCTAGCATTCAAGTCATCCATGACAACTACATAATTCCTTCTACCCAGTCCTTCTACACACCTAGTTAATTCGTTCCAGAACTCATTTCGCTCTTCTTCACTTTTCTCACTACCTGGCCCATACGCACTGACAAACGCCCAACATTCCCTACCCAATCTAACCCTTACCCACATTAACCTAGATGATATCTCCTTCCATTCCACTACTTTACCTGTCATCCATTCACTCAACAATAAAGCCACACCCTCTCTTGCTCTTCCCCTTTCAATCCCAGACAATCTACCAGACATTTAACCAAACATCACTTCACCCTTTCCTTTTATCTTCGTCTCACACAAGGTCAATACATCCATCCTTCTATTCCTAAACATACTTCCAATTTCACATCTTTTACTCTCTATCGTACTACATCCACGCTTATTCAAAGACCCCAAAACTAGAGTGCGGGGAGCAGTCACTCTCCCCCTAGCTCCATCTCTTTGTTGATGTCTCACAGGATGTAAATACAGGAGAGGGGGTTCCCAGCCCCCTTGTCCCGTCCCTTTTAGTCGCCTCTTAAGACACGCAGGGATAACGTTGGTGCTATTCTAAATTTTATATGCCCCCACGGCCACATAAATATGTGCGTATGTGTATATGTGTGTGTGGTTGTGTGCATGCATAACACACACACACACATATATATACACATATATATATATATATATATATATATATATATATATATATAATATATGTATATATATATATAATATATGTATATATATACATACACACATATATATATATATATATATATATATATATATATATATATATATATATATATATATATATATATATGTATATATATGTATATATATATATATATATATATATATATATATATATATATATATATATATATATATATATATGTATATATATATATATATATATATATATATATATATATACATATATATATATATATATATATATATATATATATATATATATATATATATATATATATATATATATATATATATATATATATATATATATATATATATATATATATATATATATATATATATATATATACTGTATCCGTATATATAATATTCATATGTATGCATATATATATATATATATATATATATATATATATATATATATATATATATATATATATATATATATATATATATATATATGGATAAATATCAACACAACATTGTGTTCAAATAGAAATAAATTTCTACCTCATACTTGGTATCGAACGCTAGCCCCTTCTAATGAAAGGCCAGGTTGAAACCAACCATGTCACGAGAGCCCATAAAAGAAATTGGAACCTGACGCTACCAGCTGTCCGAGGATTTACCTGGCGAGACATCAGTCTCTTACCAGCGAGTTTTACCCAATTTCCCGGGCCACCACGTGACACAATTGGTAGTAATTCATTCAAATTACCCATAATGAGTCAATATGGATAAATATCAACACAACATCGTGTTCAAATAGAAATAAATTTCTACCTCATACTTGGGATCGAACGCTAGCCCCTTCTAATGAAAGGCCAGGTCGAACCAACCATGTCACGAGAGCCCATTTCTTTTATGGGCTCTCGTGACATGGTTGGTTTCGACCTGGGCTTCCAAGCATAATATATACAAAAGGAATTATGTACAATTGTGTGACACACGGTTGGTACATGGCTCCCCCTCTAAAAATGACATACTGAACATGTTAAATAGGTGCCCTGAATCTGGAGAGGTAGTAGTAAAAACTGCGCTGATTAGCGGCAGTGAGTGGCTGTAAAAGTCGTTGCTTGGGGTGCTAGCGAGTGGTGGATGATGGGTGGCTGTGTTGCCACTCCGGCTCGTCACGGGGTAGGCGAGTGTGTCCTACGGCATTCATAGGCTTGTGTGTCCTACGGCATTCATAGGCGTGTCCTACGGCATCCATAGGCGAGTGTATCCTACGGCATTCATAGGCATGTCCTACGGCATTCATAGGCCTATGGCGTTCATAGGAGTGTATGTCCTACGGCATTCATAGGCGTGTATGTCCTACAGCATTCACGTCAGCTTCGGTTGAAGTTGAATTGGTGTCTTCTTCGTCATGAGTGGAGGCGTTGATGGAGGTTTTGAAGGTCATGAAGTGGCTGTCCATAAGGGCACGGAGTAGGTTTACCTCACGAGGAGAGCTGTCTGCGGCAGGTTGCAGGCGAGTGATACTGGTCATTTTCCCAAGGGTGAGCGAAGCCCTTTGGTTCCCCAACGGTTGTTGAGAGAGCTGAAAAGGCGTTGCTATACGGGCGGCTGGCGACGGCAAGTACTGCTGCAGAAGGTATGCGTTGACGGCGTCATAGTAATGGTGAGAGGTGGAGGGGGAGGGAGGGGGGAGGCGGGAGGAGCGAGTCACTCCGGGGTCACCAATGTGACGAGCCGAGAGTAAGTTGTGACTCAAAGGCAGGAAGCAATCAACTGAGTTGTTCATTAAGGAACACTCTCCTTTATATACAAAACATCAAGGCAACAGGAAAATACATGTTCGAGAAAGTGACAATATTACAGAGGAAAACCAGACATGAATTTTCATGTTCGTTTTAGTGTGAGGGAAGAGCGAATATACAAGCATAATATATACACAAGGAATTATGTACAATTGTGTGACACACGGTTGGTACAATATGATAATTCAGACAATAACAATAGTATTAGAAGACAGCAAGATGGACATTGAAATAGAAAATTTTACCCTAGTTAACATAAAAAGAGGAAAAGTAACAAAGACTATAGGGATAAACCAGCCAGATGGAAATGTCATGAAAAACATAAACAAAGCTGGCTTCAAATACCTCTGGGTAACAGAAGTAGAGGCTATAAAACAACAAGAAATTAAGAAAAAGATCAGAAGAGAATACATGCAAAGATTCAAAGCTATAATGAAGTTAAAGCTCTACTCTAGAAATATGGTAAAGGCTATAAACACCTAGCAGTGCCAGTTATGACGCATAGTTTTGAAATAGTGAAGCAAAAGAAGTCAGAGGCATACATTATAGATAGAAAAACTAGAAACATAATGAACATTTACAAAGCATTGCACCCAAGAGCGAATAGAGACAGGCTCTACATACTAAGAAGTGAAAGGGGAAAAGGAATAATCAGTATAGAAGACTGTGTCTACATCGAAAGTACAACACTATGTCAATACCTTAAGACTAATGAAGATGAATGGCTAAAGAGTGCATGGAGAGCCAGATCCAGAGGTGTATGAGGTGAGAGCAATAAAAATTTACAAGAAGAAACCCAATGCATGGACAATTCCTGAGGCAAATTGAAAAATTGGCCTGTAAGAAAAAAACATGATACAGAAGCTAAAGCTTTACATTTGAGTCTCTGTAAAAAAATATGAAAAACAATGCAGCAACAAATGGTACGAACTACTCTAGGGGTAACAGTTTAAGGACGGAAAGGGTGATAGAAGCACATCGACCAGACATTACTCTAGTTTGACAAGACAACGAATAAAGTATCACTCATAGATGTCGCAGAAAGGAAAATAGAGGGAGAGAAAAAACAGAAATGTAGCAGGAGCAGGACATTAAAGTGAGAAATTATAGAATATGTACGTAAAAGTGGTGTCATTAATGATATGAACACTGTGGACCATATTCAAGTCATTGAAAATGATGCTCGAAGAGGTAGGAGACAATATATAGCTCCAGGATTGGTGAAAAAAAAATAAGAAGAAGAAAAGACTACTTTAAACAGCACTTATAGCGAGGAATGTGATGGACTCCTAAGGGAGATGGATGCAATCCGGAACCCAACCAGTAGCCTTTGTAGACTATGATTAACGAAAGAAATAATAATAATGATACCAATATATATATATATATATATATATATATATATATATATATATATATATATATATATATATATATATATATATATATATATATATATACATATATATGTGTGTGTGTGTGTGTGTGTGTGTCTGTGTCTGTGTGTGTGTACATGTGTGTGCGCGTGGTGTGTGTGTGTGGGTGTGTGTGTGTGAGTATGTGTGTTTGGTATTGCTTCTCCTTTACATATACATTATTTTCAGAGCAGATATGGAAATGGTCACTTAAAAGTTCACCATTTAATTCTGAATGAAATGAAGTTATTATTCAAAAATTGTATCAAAATGGGCCACATCATATCAGTGATAACAAGGTTCTTCAGCAATAAGTTGGCAATGTCTTACCATATCATATTATCGTTTTCATGTTCCATGATCATTTTATCCCATAACATCATGTTTATTTCTAGTAAGGCTCGGAATTTCTTTCTTTTTCTACCAACATGTTTGTCAAATTTTCAAAGAAACATTTTAACATTCTGCTCATAATTGAATGTAAAGTTAGGAAGGTGTTGGTGACCCTTTTTGCTTTGATTTGCTCAATCTGTTAATGTCTTAACCCAGATAGCATTATTATTTCTGCGTATTGTCTTCCTTATGTTTCATTCAATTAGTTTCTTTTAGCTTACAAACATTTTTGTCATACTGAAACGAAGCTAAAATTAACTTGAAATATTATGAATATTATGAATATTTTTTTTTTTCATTTCCCCATTAATAATGATCTCCATAGGATTTATATTCTATTCCTTAGTAGTGATTTATATTTATCTATATGCATTGTGTATCTTGTATTTTTTCTCTAAATAACTGTAAATGAATTACCAATTTATTATTTAGATAGATGTTTTCCCAATATAAGTATAGATTAGACGACTATATTTCCTCGTTGCTTAACTTTTGTACTGTTTTGTTATTTGATTCTCCTGTTTTCTATTGCAAACTGAAATAATTGCACACAATTTAAAATATGTATGATAATAGCAAAATGATAAGAATTTTATTCACAGAATTATATATTTGTTCTAGTTTTCTTTTTTCAACACGGATAAATAGTGCCTTCTTGAAGTATGACGTGCTTCTTCCCCCTCCAATTCTATATGGAAATATCCAGCAATGGGTGTAAAATTTTCGAGTTTGTTAATGAGCGACTAACAATGTGGGAGAGAAAGCTTTTGAAACACGAATTTCTTATGTAGTTGCTGGTGAATTCTTTCGAATGTTGCTCGTGATGCATATGGAGAAAGAGATTGGCGCCCCTCAAACGAGTATATACGACGGAAAAAATGCCTTTTATATTCAAGATGACATTGGATATTATCTATTTTGATTCCTTATTGGTTCTTTTCAGTTTTCCTATACACACCTTTATTCAATGCTTTGTTTCTATGCGTTCTTCCTGGATCATTGGGTACACGGCTATACAATAATTTATTTTTCTTTGAATACGTCAATCGATTTGTTTGTTGAGTTGTCACCATACTTTCGTCTTTTGAATAAGCGATTTATGATATCAGAAAATTGAAGTATCCGTTGTTGTCTGTTAATATATCAGTGCTCTTCATTATAAAGAAACAAATATAATCTTACCCTATTTAAGGTAGAATATTACTAAAAAAGTTACTATACAGTGTTATCAATAATCTACTCCATGTTCTTATATTATTCCTGTTTTGACATATACTTACTGATTCAAAACGTTCCATATTTATGTGGTTATTACAAATTATGAAAGCTACGGACGAAAGTTATTATTTAATGATTATGGTCATCTTTTGCATCTTGAATCATTACTACATGTTCATCAGCTCAGCAGCCTTTTGCGTTTTCTTCAATCTTGGAAACTATTATTAGAGAGGGCGTGTGTTTTATTCGGAGCTGCGTTACGTTGCCAGCATTTGTATATTGGTAAAAAAAAATATTTTCTCAAAATAATGTGAATAGGCATCAATATTAAAGTTCATTTCAACAAGATTATTTACTTTCATTGACATTTTTTTCTGTTATCTTTCGCAAAAAATACTTGTCATTCGGGGAAAAAATTTAATGTTTATGATTAGATACTGATGAATATACGAAATATTAAACCTTAGAAGCAGTAAACTCTCTCATAGTAAAATATAGTCTTAGGAGTATGATGTCATGATATTTGATTATTATTCTTTTTTATCATTGATAATATTTTGAAAATAATATTTATACGTAATTTTACGCTTTAGTATTTATTCAACAATAGTTGCTTTTCATGCAATAGCTTTACATTCTTAAGATTATATTGAATACTAGTTTTTCACACTTTAGTAAACAATGAATTTGTTCTTATTACCATTGATATTACCTATAAACATAGCGTGTTGCCACATCAATGAATTGTCTGATTTCTATAGTTCATTTATATCTTGCACGATTTTTTCTCGTTGGTGTAACTTGGGCAAAAAAAAAAAAAAAAAAAAAAAAAAAAGTTATCTGGAAAAGTCTTGATTTCAAGAATTTTGATTTTTGACGCCAAACACAGTCACTTGCTAGCTGTTATATAATTTCCACCAATATATAAAAGATAACGGATTCATTTAGCCTAAAATACCCTACTCTATTCGGAAAGAGCTAATCTAAGATCAATATTTCGTTCTTCATCGTTTCGACCCTAATATAACAAGTGAAAACCGAAAACATCTGGAAAATCCCTTTGACATTATCAAAATTGCCCAATTTACGAAAATCATTGCTTTAGCTCCTGCAGCAGCTTTCATCTTTATCCTCCCGTCAGGTGAATGGGAAGCATTGAGTAGATCGATCGAACAGATTGCCATGATAACCTCGAAATCGGTCAGCGATAGTTTCCAGATAATGGGGACAAATTGTTTGAAAATGTAAATGACGGGAGTAATTCGGTACAATTTGATTCAATTTCAAGTCTCCTTATGATATTTGGAGTTTAACTATAATCATTGTTAAGCGGTGCGGAAATTTAATGTTGATTACTGGATTTTCATCAAAATACCATGCAGCATTATTCACATCTGTTACTGATATTACAGATGATGAAAAGCACTTGACTCAAATAAAAATAGAGATAGTACGAAATCAGAAATAGTAGCAATCTTAATGATTATATTTTTTTTTATCATTACACTTCCATATTATTAAATATTAAATTATATGTTAAAACCATGCTCAAATAAACACTTTGTACATCATAATATATATATATATATATATATATATATATATATATATATATATATATATATATATATATATATATATATATATATATATATATATATATATATATATATATATATATATATATATATATATATATATATATATATATATATATATATATATATAGAAGGAAGACACTGTTGATGAGAACGAAATATTTAATAGAAGATGAAATATATTTGGCAAGAGATAGGATTAATGGGGTAGACAAAGGATCTAGGAACTGTGACCTCTAATAAAAGGTCTTTAGAATTGCAGTTAAAATAATGATTAAATAGAGGAAACTAAATATAAGAATATGACAATATATCAGTTTAGTGGGACCTGTATTACTTTAAGGACATGAATCATGGTGTAGCAATAAAAAGATCTCAAACCGATTTAGTAGATGTGAAAAAAACGCTTTTAGATGAATATTGGGATGTAAATGGCGGGAAAAAAATCAAATATTAATCTATAAGGCACTAGAAGATTTGGAAGACCCAGGCCGACATGGCTGAGGGCTATGAAGTGTGAAGTAGGAAATAGTGAATGGAGAAGTATTGAATTAAAAGCTCAAGGTAGAGACAACTGGTGAAATATAACGGAGATGTAGGGAGAGAGGATATATATATATATATATATATATATATATATATATATATATATATATATATATATATATATATATATATATATATATATATATATATATATTGTGACGTAATTGTGCAGATTACGATCTTTAAAGAAAGTATCAATCGGACTCTTCGTGTCAATCCAGAGCGACTAATTGACACTCAAAATTCTTTTATATGACTGAACCTGTTAATATTATTAACGGTTCAAAAACACCCGAGGTCATTTATTTATTTTGGAGCTGCACCTCGTTGGAATAGTTTTAATTCGTGTAGGAACAATTTGGTTTCAACCTTAGTCTAACTCACGGACAAAAGAAACTCTGTTGTAATAATCGAAATACAATAGTTTAATTTAAGTCAAACAAAAAAAAAAAAAGAAAATGATCGTAAACCTCTTAAGGAGATAACTTACAATTGACAAATAAAGCAAAATGTGTTTTCGAGTTTATGGTTAATAAATCAAGAAATGATTACAGTAAAAAAAACGAAAAGACAAAACTAAGCTTAATTCTCTCTAGCAATCCAAATACATTCAGATGCACAAATAACAATAAAAGAAAGAAGGTATCACTTAATTTCTATTTTCCGAAATCACTCAGTAAAATAAACTGCAGAACATAAATGTCAAATGAATAATGATGGTAAAGAAAGTGCACGGGTGATCACGTAAACAAAAGAAAATAAGGTTGGCAATCTGTCTATGTGCCCCCGACAACAAAAGAAAAAACCCTCACTTCGCACTTCAATTTTTATACAACAAAAAAAAAAAAAAAAGAAACTGTTGTTACTTGACATAAGAAAACTTGTAACATAAAACAAGAAAAACAAAATGATGTTGGATGCGAATAGGGTGTCACATTATTACGAGAAACTATTCCCACAATTATCCCCAGCTTCACTCCCTTGGAATTCCCATCAATGCAACCTTTTTCAACTTTTGGCACTTATTAATTCTCCCTCACACAGGTGTCAGTACTTATCTTCGCAAAAACTTCGGCACAGCAGGTGTTCTTTGGGACGTCAACGCAGGTGGTTCCTTTCTTCGCCCTGAGGAGTGTGAAGCCCTCAACTCAGGCGGAGTTCGAGCCTCTTGGAGGTTTCAGGGGGAGAGCCTTTCCTGGGGGACTCAGGCACTGGCTGGCTCCTGAGACTTCTTGTTTCTATGGCCTCCGGACTGGAACTGCCTTCTTCTCCCCTCACAGCCTTAGGCTCCGCAGTGAAGATTTTTTTGGGCCATCCCCTTTTTCTCTTGATTGGGTAATCTTGACTTCCAGGGGCGGTCTTCATCTTTTGAGGGCCAATGACATCTTGTGACCCCTCCTTATTTTTCCGCGTGTTGGCCAATCATGACCAGGGGTCTTCTTCTTTGTGGACTTCGATGCCCCGGTCTATGAGAACCTTTATTCTCACATCTGGCGTATCTCTTGTGGTTGACCTGGGAAGAGGTGAGAATTAAGCGCCTTGACAAGTTAATGGCCAAGGAGGTCTATGTAACGCAGTCCAGACCTCCTTTGTTAGTTGAGGCTTGTTCTTAAGTTACATAGACGAGGAAATCCATGAGAGCAAAGCTTTTTACCAAGAAAAACAAACTAAAAGAATTATGACTGTTAAGTTGTCCTTTGGAGGGTAGAACTCCCTCGCACAGGACTTCACACTTCCCCCCTTAAAAAAAAGATTTCCTGCTCAATGAAAAGGAAATCGTCTCCCATCTAATCTGTAACTGAACTCACAGCTTGGCTCTCACGAAAAAGGTGAAATTACAACTAACAAACAAAAAAAAAAGAAAACTGGAAAAAAAAAATAATCAAATGACAGTTATAACTATTCCCAAATTACTTTCATACGCCCCAACTCTAATTCATCCTTGAAAGACAGTCTGCTAGAATGTTCTGAGTCCCTGGAATATGCAAAATGTTCAAATTTACTTCTTGTAGCCGTAGACTCCATTTGAGTAGTCTGCGGTTCTTGTTTTTCATTGCATGCAAGAATGTTAAGGGATTGTGATCTGTAAAGATGTTAGTGGGCAATGAATTAGATTGAAGGTAAATAGAATGTTCTACGGCAAGTACTAAAGCCAATAGCTCCTTTTCTACAGTGGCATAGTTCTTTTCATGCCGGTTAAATTTCTTAGAGAAGTATGCCACAGGGTGTTTCATGTTTTGATCATCTTCCTGCAATAAGACTGCACCAGCCCCATGATCACTGGCATCTACTGCTACTTCAAATTCTCTGTCAAAATCTGGTGCTTTCAGCACCGGTGATAGACTTAGCAACCTCTTCAGGGAGTCAAATGCGTCTTGACAATGGTTAGACCAAACATACTTGTTATTCTTCTTGAGAAGATTAGTGAGAGGCAAAGCAATGGTAGAGTAATTCTCACAGAACTTTCTGTAATAGCCGGTCATTCCCAAGAACCGACGCAATGCTCGGCGGCTTTGCGGGACTGGAAATTGTTGAATGCTCTCAACCTTTGCCTGTACTGGGCGAACAGATCCTCGACCTACTATATGACCCAAGTAGGTGACTGTCGCCTGTCCAAAGTCACACTTGGAGAGGTTGATTGTCAAGTTGGCCTCTGCTAAACTCTGGAAAAGCGCTTTTAGTCTCTTCAGGTGTTCTTTCCAAGAGTCACTGTAGATAACAATGTCATCCATATATGCGACAACACCTTCTATGTCCTGTACCAGACTGTTGATCATCCGCTGGAATGTCGCAGGAGTATTTCTCATCCCAAAGGGCATCATATTATATTCAAATAATCCTTGAGGTGTTACAAAAGCTGAAACCCTTTTGGCTCTCTCAGTGAGCGGAACACACCAATATCCCTTCAACAAATCACACTTGGTGATATATCTAGCATTCCCGATGGTATCCACGCAGTCATCAATACGTGGCAAGGGAAAAGAATCTGGCTTTGTGACGTTGTTCACCTTCCTATAGTCAGTACAGAATCTGACTCCACCATCAGGCTTTTCCACTAACACACACGGTGAACTCCACTGTGAGGAACTCTTCCTAATAATCCCATGCTCGAGCATGTAATCAATTTCTTTCCCAAGCAGTTCTCTCTTCTTTGGTGATACTCTGTACGCGTGTTGACGGACTGGGCGTGCATCTCCCACGTCCACATCATGCTCCATTACATTTGTCCGGCTGGGAACATCAGGAAACAGTACTGCGTACTCTTCCACTAAAGCTTGGACATCCTCTTGCTGCTGGGGAGCTAGGTGAGAGACCTTGGTCTTGAAGTCTCTGAGAACCTCCGAATTCTTAAGTCGGGCTTCGAGTGGCATGCCCTTGAAACTGGTTTTTTCCTCTTCTTCCCCAGAAGTATCCTGTTCTTCCTCCTCTTCTTCACCTTGAGGGTTCTGGTCTTCCTCCTCTTCTGTTTGCTGTACCTGTCTCCTTATTACTGATACATGAACAGGCACAGTGACTGGTGATGGGTTTTGGGCAGTGGCATTACCACTGGTATTCCGAACAACATATGGTTTCATCATGTTGACGTGACACACCTGGTGTTCCTTTCTTCGGTCCGGTGTCCCTACCACATAATCCAATTCGCTGAGCTTCTTCACGACCTTATATGGCCCCTGGTACTTGGCCGCTAAGGGACTACCAGGCACAGGTAGAAAGATGAGCACATCATCTCCCACTTGGAATTGTCGTACTTCTGTCCTGTTTGCTTGGTCATACCAGGCTTTCATTTTTTCTTGAGACTTCTTCATTTCTTCATGAGCCAATTGGCAGACCTCGTGCAAGCGTTGTCGGAACTTCACCACATAGTCTAGCACATTAGTACTTTGTTCCTCATGGGTCCATATCTCCCTCAAAAGTTTGAGAGGTCCACGCACTTGATGTCCAAAGACCAGCTGGAAGGGGGAAAACCCCAGAGATTCTTGCCATGAATCTCGGATAGCAAACAACAAGAACGGCACGCCTGTGTCCCAATCTCGTGTTTTCTGGTCTTCACAGTATGCACGCAATGCATTTTTGAGCGTGCCATGAAACCTTTCCAAAGCACCTTGAGACTGTGGGTGATAAGCAGAGGACATTATGTGCTGCACTCCTAACTCCTTAAGGGTGCCTTCAAAGATTTTCGACATGAAGACACTACCTCTGTCAGTTTGAATAACCTTTGGTAACCCGAATGTGGTCACGAACTGTACCAGAGCCCGCGACACATTGGGACTCGTCGCTGTCCGCAACGGGTACGCTTCAGGGAATCGCGTCGACGCACACATTAGCGTCAACAAATGGGTGTTTCCCTTCTTTGTCTTTGGCAGAGGTCCGACAATATCCATGATGATCTTGGAGAAGGGTTCTTCCACCACGGGGATGGGTTGCAATGGTGCCTTTCGATGATTTGGATCCTTTTTACCTATCACTTGGCACGAGTGACAACTACGGCAATATTCTGCAACTCCTCTGTTCAAATTTGGCCAATAAAATTCCTGGGAAATTTTCTCACGCGTTTTGCGTACTCCTAAATGTCCTCCCATTGGTTGTTCATGAGCCAACCGTAAAATCTCCTCTCGATACTGTGGTGGCACTACCACCTGATATAGAATGGTCCATTCAGCATCAGCAGGCACTTCCTTAGGCCGCCATTTGTGCATTAGGACATCATCCTTTAAATAGTAACCAGAGGGTTCAGCCTCGAGTTCGCTCAGGGATCCAGCTTCATCCCTTATCCTTGCAAGTTCTGAGTCTTGTTTCTGAGCCTCAATGAGCGACTCCCTCGAGTATTCTGAACATAATAAACCAGGCTGCACCACTCCCCTGAGCATTTGGGGAAAAGTACCCACAAGCGCTCCGGTAGGAACATTATCTCTGTCCTTTTTCTGTTGAGTGGTACTAGCACGGGTAATAGCACATGCTGGATATTCATTTTGTTCAATCTTCACCTCCCCTTCATTCTTGTCAGCATGAATTTGACATGATGCTGTGCAACATCGTTGTCCAGCTATGTCATTTCCTAACAATAACTGTACCCCTTGCATGGGTTCCTCATCCACCAAAGCAACTGGAAATGTACCGGAAATAAAAGAAGAGCTTAAAGTCACTGCATATAAGGGCAATTCCTCTCTTCCCTTAATGTAGCGAACCATGACACTATCTCCCAAGGTGGACGATTCATCGAAGGGTAAGACTGCTCTGTGCAAGACAGTCTGCTCAGCTCCAGTATCACGCATAATCCTTATCTGTACAGGCTTGGTACCTTGGTCCTGCAGAGACACAGATCCTGCATGAATGAAGGCTTCCTGTCCTTGCCTTATGGCCATGTCTCTCTTCTTCATCATCCCTTGGCATGATGTCTGTCTTCTCATAACCTCATTAACATTAAGTGCTTGGTCGTCCCTCTTGTGATTTTGATTAGAGAACTTCTTTCCCCCTGGTCCATAATTTCCTTTGAGCCAGCAGCAGCTAACGTCATGTCCGAGTTTGTGACAATAGGAACACTGTCTTACTTGGGGAGCCGAAGGGTAGGCTCCATTGTTCTTACTTCCAGTGTTTTTAGCACTGCCATGTGTAGGGTTTCCGCCTACTCCTTTCTCTGATGGAGGATACGATGGTGCCGGCCCCCTGGGGCTCCAATTACCCCGAAATGGCCTGGAAGGCTGGTTTGGCTGAAATGAAGGAGGGCACCATCTTGAGCCAGAAGAGCCCCTGATCTTTTCCCTCAGTGTATACTCATCTGCCAGTATAGAAGCCTCATCAGGGTCAGTGATATGTCGATCTTCGATATATTGCCGAGTGGCTGGTGGCAACATTAGCAGAAATTGTTCTAATCCCATGAGGTCCATTATCCTGTCGAAAGTCTTGTTATTTCCAAGAGAGGCCTCCACCCACCTGTCACGGCTAATCTTCATTTGTCTCCAATATTCTGCATAGTTTTCTGATCCTTTCCTCAAGTTCCTGAACTTCTGGTGATAAGCCTCAGGCACAAGTTCGAAAGCTTTCAAGATCCATGCCTTTACCCGGCGATAATCGTGCGCAACAGGGTCGGATACCGCATTTTACGTACCACTGCTTTCCCGGTTAACTTTATGGGCAACAGGCGAGCCCAGGCGTCCTCTGGGATCTGGTGACTTTTCAGTACTCTCTCAAACGACAGGAAGAAGCCTTCAGGATTCTTTTCATCATAGGATGGAAGGAGTCCCGCCATATCTTTTTCTGAAAATCCTCCCATGGGTTGTGCCTTTGGGGGTCTTGAATCCTGACCTTGTCTCCTCAACTGAGCTCGCAGTGAGTCAATTTCGAGCTCAGCTGCTTTAAATTTCATTCACGTACTCAACGACTCTTCTGACCTCTGAACTACTTCATGAGATTCAACTTCAGCTGGACTTGAAGTTCGGTAGGCAGTCTGGTTTGATGACATGGCTGATGGTAACATTGGCACTGCTGCTGCTCCTCCCATAACAGAGTGTTCTCGAGTTATGGAGTGATCTTCGTCCCAATCTTCAATTGCTATCTCCAACTCACGCTCTTCCTGACACCTATTAAATACTCTCTCTAAGGCCTCTAGAATCTGTTGTTTTCTATCTGCATTTTGGATATAATCTGCACGTGAGCTCACTTCAATTAGCTCTGCTGGGAAGAGTTGCCTTAACAAAAAGTCATTCGGTTCCTCTAGGAACCTAGAAACTCTATCTGAATTTTCGTCTCCCATGACTGAAACGATAGAACCTTGAACCTTGAACCTTGAATGTACTTACTGCTGCTTGATAAGAGAAGGAGAGAAAGAGAGAAAAAAAAAATCAAGACTTCTGGTCAGCCAATTCTACACTATGAAATCAACAGAACACAACAAATCAGGTTGCATAACAACCGAGATCAAAAATCACCACACTGATTTCGAAATCAGATTTCCGACCAACCGAAGAAACTCCGAAACAAAAACTGTTTCCGGAGCAATTAGCAAAAGTTAAAACAAACTATATTCCAACATAAAAGAAAATGAACAAAAGTTAAGTTAAAAAAAAAATATATCCCGGACACAGGCCCCCACTTTAAAGATGTGACGTAATTGTGCAGATTACGATCTTTAAAGAAAGTATCAATCGGACTCTTCACTTGACACAGTGACTTTGTGTCAATCCAGAGCGACTAATTGACACTCAAAATTCTTTTATATGACTGAACCTGTTAATATTATTAACGGTTCAAAAACACCCGAGGTCATTTATTTATTTTGGAGCTGCACCTCGTTGGAATAGTTTTAATTCGTGTAGGAACAATTTGGTTTCAACCTTAGTCTAACTCACGGACAAAAGAAACTCTGTTGTAATAATCGAAATACAATAGTTTAATTTAAGTCAAACAAAAAAAAAAAAAAAGAAAATGATCGTAAACCTCTTAAGGAGATAACTTACAATTGACAAATAAAGCAAAATGTGTTTTCGAGTTTATGGTTAATAAATCAAGAAATGATTACAGTAAAAAAAACGAAAAGACAAAACTAAGCTTAATTCTCTCTAGCAATCCAAATACATTCAGATGCACAAATAACAATAAAAGAAAGAAGGAATCACTTAATTTCTATTTTCCGAAATCACTCAGTAAAATAAACTGCAGAACATAAATGTCAAATGAATAATGATGGTAAAGAAAGTGCACGGGTGATCACGTAAACAAAAGAAAATAAGGTTGGCAATCTGTCTATGTGCCCCCGACAACAAAAGAAAAAACCCTCACTTCGCACTTCAATTTTTATACAACAACAAAAAAAAAAAAGAAACTGTTGTTACTTGACATAAGAAAACTTGTAACATAAAACAAGAAAAACAAAATGATGTTGGATGCGAATAGGGTGTCACATTATTACGAGAAACTATTCCCACAATTATCCCCAGCTTCACTCCCTTGGAATTCCCATCAATGCAACCTTTTTCAACTTTTGGCACTTATTAATTCTCCCTCACACAGGTGTCAGTACTTATCTTCGCAAAAACTTCGGCACAGCAGGTGTTCTTTGGGACGTCAACGCAGGTGGTTCCTTTCTTCGCCCTGAGGAGTGTGAAGCCCTCAACTCAGGCGGAGTTCGAGCCTCTTGGAGGTTTCAGGGGGAGAGCCTTTCCTGGGGGACTCAGGCACTGGCTGGCTCCTGGGACTTCTTGTTTCTATGGCCTCCGGACTGGAACTGCCTTCTTCTCCCCTCACAGCCTTAGGCTCCGCAGTGAAGATTTTTTTGGGCCATCCCCTTTTTCTCTTGATTGGGTAATCTTGACTTCCAGGGGCGGTCTTCATCTTTTGAGGGCCAATGACATCTTGTGACCCCTCCTTATTATTCCGCGTGTTGGCCAATCATGACCAGGGGTCTTCATCTTTGTGGACTTTGATGCCCCGGTCTATGAGAACCTTTATTCTCACATCTGGCGTATCGCTTGTGGTTGACCTGGGAAGAGGTGAGAATTAAGCGCCTTGACAAGTTAATGGCCAAGGAGGTCTATGTAACGCAGTCCAGACCTCCTTTGTTAGTTGAGGCTTGTTCTTAAGTTACATAGACGAGGAAATCCATGAGAGCAAAGCTTTTTACCAAGAAAAACAAACTAAAAGAATTATGACTGTTAAGTTGTCCTTTGGAGGGTAGAACTCCCTCGCACAGGACTTCACAATATATATATATATATAACTAGATAAAACTATGTTTTTGGTTGATTATTTAATCCCTGTAATTACCAGTTTAATGACAACAGTTACTGTCTTTTTAAAGCACAATCGAATTAGCTGTTTTTGGATACTATTAAGGTGGATCATATCCAAGGGTAATGGGGTCTCAGAATAGATCTTTTTTTCCTTTTTATTGTTCTTTATGGGTGAACAGAGGAATAGGGAATCATATTTATGAATGTGTATAGGCTAGAAAATATTATCATAAAAATATTTTAATAGCGAAAGTCCTAGGAATTTTTATACAGTGTAGATACTTCAGGAGACGTACTTTAAAAAAAAGTTTTAACTTCCTAGATCAAAATAAAAGCGAAATTAAGGTGGGAGGCGGAATATGTGTTGTGTAATGTAGTTTGACGCTCCGTCGAATGTCCTTATGGATGTGTCTAAATTTCTTAAGTTCTTCAGATAGAGGTATGATCCCAACTCTATTTATATCATAGATTTAGGAGTGATAGTTGTTAGGTTAATCATCATTATATCTCGATCACAATAGTACGTATGAATTTACGTTGCTTTATGTATTGAATTAACGTTAGCATTGCCATCACAATCATTGGTAACATTTGCACACTAAATTTTACGGGTTCAATATGTGATGGTAACCTCTGTTCATTGAAATATTGATAAATATCAATAATTTAATTTAAGAAGACAAGTTAAAAACATTTTTTTTCGGTCTCTTTGTCGAGCTTCACAGTACATTGTAACTATTCTTTTTACGTTCACGGTTTGATTTTATTTCATAAGGATCAAAATTATATTTAAAAAGATATTGGCTCTGAGAGAAAATTATCGATGTCCATATAATAATAATAATAATAATAATAATAATAATAATAATAATAATAATAATAATAATAATAATAATAATAGAAGAAGAAGAAGAATAAGAAGAAGAAGAATACAATGATTGGCTACATTCATGAATGTTCTGGCTAACACCGTTGTCAAACGATTCGAAGAGATGTCAGACACTCAAACTAACTGTACAACAAAGCTCAGTATGACTCGTGTTGTTTGAGAAGCAAAGTTACTACCATATCCATTATGCCAATCGACCAGGACGATTTGACTCCCATTGGTTTAGCGGTAGCACTAAGAAAGAAAAATAAATGACTAAAGTGGATGAAGTACTGGTTGCTAAAGAGATTAACTTTCTTGTTGATATTAAATTAGTTACGAGGGATGAAGAAACATATATTGGTCTTCTGAGGTTCGTCACATCTATGAGAAAGGACATAACTCCATAGAACGAGTCAAGTTCTTTCAATATGCTGCGAAAAGATGATATCCCTTTGTTTATAGCTATTTTATTAAATTTCATAGATTATCTTTCCATAAGGCAGGAGGATCCCCAAGGTATTTAAGAACTGCAGTAAGACCTCCCTCTCGTTCCTCTTTCCAATGATATTCTCCATTAGTCAGTCCTGAGTCCAACGTAATGTGCCCCTCCCTGGTTAGAAGTACAGTTATAAAGATTCGATGTTCGACGCGCGTTCACAAATTCAAACGGTTTGTGGGCAATGAACCCCCTCATACAAAAGTCAGGCTAAAACTGAATTCCTTTGTGCCGTTTGGCAAACAAGTTAGGCAACCAAATACCCCGTCCACACACTTGAACATCATTTCAAGCACTTGTCTGTCAAAATGCGTTCGACGAATTGTTCGACCGTGTAAACTTCAAAGAGGCAAATATCAGATTTTTTGAACCCACTCATCTACTCACAGACTTCCGGTCCAGTTCTCCAACTAGGTACTTTAGCATTGCCAACTAGAAACGCCAGAGAGAGAGAGAGAGAGAGAGAGAGAGAGAGAGAGAGAGAGAGAGAGAGAGAGAGAGAGAGAGAGAGATGACAAATTGTCAGTTTTAAAAAATATATGCAAGGTTGCCAAAGATTAGATGATAGTTTTATCCTCCTCCTCCTTCATTTGCTTCTTTATACATAGCATAAAAACAAAAACAAATGAGTTGGCATATTAATGAGTGAATTATTTTAGTATAAAACTCACTTCATGTAAAGGGGTTTCATAAATCATTATGATTTATTTTACTCGAGAAAACTAGCACACGTAAAAAGACACCAACCAACCACACACACACACACTTATATATATATATATATATATATATATATATATATATATATATATATATATATATATATATATATATATATATATATATATATATATATATATATATATATATATATATATATATATATATATATATATATATATATATATATATATATATATATATATATATATATATATATATATATATATATCTCAGCATCATCATCATAGTTATTATTACCCGTTACTAGTGCACTCCAAAAGAAAGGTCTCAGGTTTTTCCTCCTATTCGCACCGTTTTTATGTTGTTTTTTTTTTCCTATGACAGTTCATACCAACAATTTTTTTTTTAGTTCATTAATCCATCGTCGTGTCTTCCTTCTCCTGCTTCTTTTGCAATTTCTAGGTACCCATACTGTTATGCTTAACGGCTATCTATTAATTGTCATACTCATTACAAGTAAGGCCCATATTAATATCTATTTCTTATATGTTCATAGAATATCCTCTAATATTGTTTGCTAGCGTAAGCATATTGCTCTTCTTTGTGTGTAAATCCCATCATTAATCTTTCAGTCGATCTTAGAGCTGTAAATACCTTAGCTATTCAGCTATAAGTAAACCTCCAAGTTTCTGCTCCACAAGTTAATAAACACACACATACACACACACACACACACACACACACACACACACACACACACATATATATATATATATATATATATATATATATATATATCATGACTACTGAATTTTTGTAAATTCCCTATCACCAAAACTAACCTTTTTTATCTAAGAGAAATTTGATACACACAAGAAAATACCATGAGCTCTGAGAATATTACGTATCTTACTGGCGGCAATTCATATGGACGCTGAATATCCAAAGGTCTCCTTCCGTAATTTAAAACAAAAACTTGGTGATTACTTTACGTGGACTATTCCAAAACCAACTTCTTACTATGGCTCTTAGTCAAGGATTCAAGAGAAGTACTAAAACCAAAATTGGTGATCGAAATAATACACACTTTTGCAAAAATGAGTATATTGTATAAAAATGAAAATGATTAAAAAGAATTAACAGAAAAATGAATCACTCGAAATTTAAATCTGAACTAGACTTGAGACTTATAACATAACATTTCATAAAATAATACAAACACTTGTTTCACTAGAAATTAATATTATAGAAATATTTGATTTTGACAATCATTGAAATAGTTAACACCTAACACTCCAGTGATTAAACAATAATGAAATTTACACACACACACACACACACACACACACACACATATATATATATATATATATATATATATATATATATATATATATATATATATATATATATATATATATATATATACTATTACACTTATCTCTTTTAGTTCACACAGTTACAAAACATTTAAACAAAATTTTTAATACACTTCCCTCTAACTAACTATACGGGGCTAGTTACCAAATAATCTTCAATGTAAATTACACATAATATTCGCTTTGATTTTCTTCTAAAAAGATACAAAAATGTATCAATGGAACGATGGCTTTTGTATATAAGGCTGGAGTTCTCTGGCTGTCATGCCTTGCCAGGCCCCTTATATATTCATATTAATTCATTCTAGAATCTTCAAACAAATTCAGGTAATGCCTTACACATGGTCTGGAGGCTTGGAGACAGGGCGCACAGCGCTAAAGTTGCCAACTCTGCAATATGGGTGAAGGGTACTACTGACACATGGCAAAGGCAACCTCTCAACAAACTCCACCCACCACCTCTCGTGACATTGAAAAAAAAAAAAAAAAAAGAGTAAATCTAACTCTGGAATCTTCCTGTATTTTGTAATAATATGGGAAAAAATGACGAAATCCCTCGTGCTCATACCTCGTGTGTCATACAGCATACCTACAAGATTAAATTAGACTTTGTAACAAAACTCAAATGAAATGGAAACTTAATTCTTGAAAATAACGTAAATTTACATATACGAAACTGAGTGAAAATACAATTAAAGGAATGACGAAGGTTTCATGTAACTCACATACATTACTTAATCATATATATATATATATATATATATATATATATATATATATATATATATATATATATATATATCTATATATATATATATATATATATATATATATATATATATATATATATATATATATATATATATATATATATATATATATATATATATATATATATATATATATATATATATATATATATATACAACACTGGTGTTCATTATAGTTGAATATTTTATTCACACATTCTATTCATGTATTTAAGAGAGGTATAGCCATTTTGTATGGTGAGCTTCACTCACATAGATCAAGTATATATATGTAAATTTTCTAAGAGTTTTGTCATTCCTTTAGTTGAACAGTATTTTCAATCAGTTTCATAGATGTAAATTTAAGTTATTTTAGAGAATTAAATATTTTTTAATACGTAATTTGGTTACGAAGTCCTATGCAATCTTGTTCAAGGGTAAGCTGTATAACATACACGGAAGGGATGGCATCATGTTTCAAAGGGGTTGGAAGAAGCATAAAAATTCCAGAATATGAATTATTCTTTTTATTAATGTTGCGAGAGAAGGTGGTCAGAGTTAGCGGAGAGAGCTGCCTCACCAAAAAACGATAGTACCTCTTCTTCAAATTGCTAAGTTGGCAACCTTAAGCCATTAGAGCCATGCCCCCACGCCATTCATTCAAATTTGTAATTACTAAAACATTTTCCAAATATATGAAACATCAAATTACGCGTTTTCTTCATAACATATATATGATTGTATGTAACACCTAGAAAAATAAAAGCATTAGATATTACATATATCCCACCTACGAATTCTGAGAGAGAGAGAGAGAGAGAGAGAGAGAGAGAGAGAGAGAGAGAGAGAGAGAGAGAGAGAGAGAGTTCTTGCATCATATTTTTGTGACTCGGAGCGTATATTTTTTTTAATCTTGTGAAGCAAGTCTTACAATAATCGATGGCTTGCTGGTAATGTGCACTATGCGATATATGGGCAGAGGTTAGAGGTTGTGGCTCTACTAACAATGGGGAATTTTTTTACTCCTATTTTTAGGGAATAATAATCGGTTAGAATAAATGTATTACATTTGTCTATAAAAGCGTGGTTTTACTTGTCGATATATATTTGTTTACCTATATATTTATACATTTATCAAGTAAAAATTGTCAAGATCTAAGGAAAGACAAAGAAACTAATTCTGTAAAAGGAAATAAACAATCATGTAATAAGAGAAAAATTTACCTATTTTAGTTTAGTAATACAAAATAGGTACAAGTAACTACAAGATAAAATGGAAGCAAATAAAGAAGAAATGGAGAGTTATTTGAGATAGGTGGAAAATGTCCTAAATAAGATCAAGGGAAACTATCAGAAAACACCAAAAAAATCAATAAAGAAAAGACCAGAAACGGGGATAGAATCCAAGATATGAAATAGAATTAGCAGAACTATCAAAATAATATAAGTAAAAAACCCTGAAATTAGTAAGCAGAATCTTAACAAAATTAAGGCAAGACTAAATATTTGCTTTGAGGATGAGGCTAGAGGCGTTATCAAAAAAAGTGATGGAGTAATGAAAATTGCAAAGGACAATGACATACATTAGTGATATAAGAAATAGTTTT
Organism: Palaemon carinicauda; assembly: GCF_036898095.1. NCBI lineage: Eukaryota > Metazoa > Arthropoda > Malacostraca > Decapoda > Palaemonidae > Palaemon > Palaemon carinicauda. Next base: position 101,094,741 of record NC_090736.1, read on the forward strand.
GCCAATACGAATAATGGAACCTCTTCGTCGGTACCAAAAGGAAAAGTAGGGGAAACAGAAGAAGCTTTTCAAGGCATGAAATGAAGCAAAGCATTGGAAAATGATAGCCTATCAACTGATAATTTGATAGCTGGAGGAGATCTGAAGCTCACAAAAAAAAAAAAATGTCTTAAAGCATACTCTATAAAAACAAGTTTGGAAAACTTTATCATTATACTTATTCACAAAAGCGGGAGACATAACAGACCTGAAGACTAAAGCCAAATAATTTTACTCACAGTATTATATAAATTATATATAAATATCAAATTAGGCCGACTAGGAAGACAGCGAGTCTTTAATCAAGCAAGAGAGCAGGATGTATTCTAGAAGAATTATTCCATCTATAACCAAATATTGGAATGTTCTTCCTGATGGGACAGTGGAATAGATGGAGTTTCCAAAGCCCAGACTAGCAACAAATTTTTTTTGGGCTCAAGCCAAGTCGTCCTGATGGAAGTTCCTATAAGTAGCTTCCTAAAGGATAAATGTACTACAGTGATATTCCCAGAGAATTTTACCTTTAGGTATCCAAAATTCTAGCTCCTGGCGCGAATATCCTTAAATTTCTCTCAAGTATATCGCATAATATCAGAGGAAGTCTTCTTGACACGTCACATAGCAATCTGCACCCCTAATAGCATTAACGCTTCGAGGGGTATGTGGCAGAATAGAAGGGGAGCCGTATCAAGGTTACCCTAGTTCTCATACTATTGAGTATCACAACAGCGCCATATCCAATATGGCGACCATTCCTTATTTTGTAGTGATTTCGCTCAGTGGTGTTCTCCTTCAGGATCGTTGGACCTTCGATCATTGTGTCCAATGCCTAATCAAGATGGGACTACGATGGGAAGTAGAAATGTCTCCGCTATCATTTCCTTAACTCTTCCTACAATCCAAAACCCTCCTGGAGGAGTATACCCAAGAGGTTTAAAGCATATAGGTGGTAAGGAAACAATAGTCCATCGTATTCCAGGGAAGGCTGTTTGGTGTTCACGAGAAGGACTCAAGAAATCTCAGAGTCATTCTGGACTTGTAGCCACTCAACAAGTTCAAATAAAACAGTGAGTTCAGAATGTTAATCCTTTTGAACATTTGGACCCTGTGTCAAAGAGGAGTGTTTGTAGTCTTGTCAGGCCTGAAAAATGTCCCTTGGCAACTTTCAGCCAATCACCCCATCCCCTCCTATCTAGGATTCAAGTTACAGAAGGTAACGTATATCCTAGGAAAGATATGTGTCGGACTGAAAACAGTCCTAAATGTCTTCATAGGATTGGCAGACTTGGGCATGCAATAACCAAGTCTAGAAATGGTTCAGGCAACAATGTACCTTCATAAGAAGTTGGGTTGGGCAGCACCCAAAGTGGCTGGTCTATGAACATCCATGGAGATGAACCGGTTCCTTGAACATCGCGGATGCAAGACAAGCCTCAAGAAATCTCAATTCCCTCCAGCTCAAAGGTTTCAATGGCTGTAAAATCATTGAAGCCTGTAGTCACACCAACTCTCCTTTTCCATAGGAATATAAAAGAAGATTGTAAGGTCGGTCAAGAGACTCAGGTAATCAGTCAGATTCCCAAGACGTTAACAAGGAGGAGTCCTGAGCTCTCTCCAGTTCACAATAGTGACAGACCCAGTGCTAAGAGCACAGCTGAAAGATGCGTCAAGAGTCTGGAGAAGACACGCATCAAACACTTGAAGAGATCTAAAAAGACCAATATAGGTCCTTCTTCAATTGCTTCTCTAACAAAGATTAAAGTCCAAAAGTCCCAAGACCATGTTGGTCCTGTCATGAGTGGGGAAGCTCATTCCATGCAGATCAGACTTCCTTCGACTGATCTGGGACACCGAAGCGATAATGAGACGTCACAATCGACAATGTTAGAAAATGTCTCATACCGCATAGGTGATGTTAACCATCCCTTACCTAAAGGGATGGCACCTGTCAGCAGTTCATATACATCCGATCTACAATGTGACAGTGGATGCTCCATTTCAGCTCAAGCCAAGAGAGTTGGAATGGTCCACGGACGCAGACCTATTCCCTCCCAGATGGGATCAAGTCCTAGAACTGCAAATCGACCTCTTCATCACGAGCGTCTTCAAGAAACTACCTCGAGATGTAGCCCCATACGAGGACCCTCTAGTGGAATTAACAGATATCATGTCTCTGGTATAGAAGGGATGGACTCAGATATCCTGATTCATCCCATCCAATCGCCTGCTGAAATTCCTCAACATGCTGAGATCCTACCAAGGGGAAGTAGCTCTATTGGCTCCCAAGTAGCCCAAGAGCAATCTGTCCTCTTTAGTGAAGGAACTGAAGCTGAGACTGGCCATAGTTCTGAACCCAAGACTATATCAGTGGGTTTAGAAGCTGATTGCCTTCAATTTATCACGGAGAACCCGAACGCTTCATTTCATGATTTCCTTGCCCTAGCGGTTAGGAAAAGATTTGGGATCTCAGAAGGCAATCTAGAATTCTTAGAAGAATATAAAACTAAGTCAACGAGAAGACAATATGAGTCTTCTTGGTAAATGTGGGTTGCTTTTGTTAAAGAAAAAGGACCGAAAGAAATTTTGATGAACTTCTGTCTGTCCTTCTTTGTCCACCTTCATAATCAAGGCCTGGCGGCCAACACAATAACTACGTGCAAATCAGCCTTGCCTAGACCTCTTCTATATGCCTGTCAAGTAGATCTATCGAATGAAATCTTTAATAAGATTCCGAAGGCATGTGCAAGGCTTAGTCCTGCACCACCACCAAAGCCCATTTCATGGTCTTTGGATAAGGTCCTACATTATGCCTCATCTATGAACAGTGAAGATTGTTCCCTGAAGGATCTAGCTCAAATAGTTATTTTTCTGTTCGCTATAGCCTCAGGGGCTAGAGTTGGTGAATTAGTGGTCCTATCTAGAGACAAGGGCCACATTCAGTTCACAGAAGCGGGAGAGCTGAACCTCTTTCCTGATCCAACCTTTCTCGCTAAGAACGAACTACCCACTAAGAGGTGGGGTCCCTGGAGAATCTGCCCTCTGAAGGAAGATGTCTCTCTATGTCCGGTAGAGTGTCTAAAGGTCTATCTTCGTAGAACTTCAGACTTCAGGGGAGGACAGCTCTTTAAAGGAGAAACCTCTGGATCAAACTTATCCCTAAAACAACTGAGGGCGATGCTCACCTACTTTATTCGTAGAGCAGATCCTGACAGTACACCCGCAGGTCATGATCCGAGAAAAATTGCTTCATCACTGAACTTCTTTCAGTATATGGACTTTGAGCGTCTTCGTTCATTCACCAGATGGAAATCATCCAGAGTGTTTTACAAACACTATGCGAAACAGGTCTATGAATTAAAGCACTATGTAGTGGCAGCAAGTAGCGTATTAAAACCTGCCCACTAATTACTGTCATAGACAGTTAATTAATTGGGACCTCAAATGTCCTCGCTCATATTCTGGATGGGAATCATCCAGAGTGTTCTACAAACACTATGCTAAACAGGTCCATGGACTGAAGCATTATGTGGTGGCGGTGGGTAGAATTTTTAAACCTGCCGTCTAAGTCTGCGATGAACAGCTAATTGACTGGGACTGTCAATTAAAGGGAGAAGGGGTCATCACTTTTGGTGGTACCTTTTTATGAGTGTTACCATGGTGACACTATCTCTGTTCAAGATCCCAGGTGTGGAATTATACAGATAGCCCTAGTGCTGTGTGTGCGTAGTACACAGTGTTGATAGAATGTAACCGGTACAGAATTTTCGAAGAGAAGTTATATTATAAAAAATTTTCTTCAATCTGAGAGTGGCACTCATAATTTCTTTCCTTTTCATGAAAGAAATATAATTTCTGTATATGTTACGTGTATAATTCCGTTATCATGCTACATTCGTTTTACTGGTTAATTCAGTTAGTCATTTATTAGGAATAAATGTCTATTAGAATGTATTGCGTCCTAATTCACCCGACAATTGCATTTGTAAAATGCCAGAGTTCTTTGACTTATTAAAGTAATTATTCTTCATATAGTTGTATAATCGCAAACAATAGATATAAGAGACACTGATATTGATTTGGCAATATATACAAACTATGAGACTGTTTGTATATTCAGTGTATACTCATGTTTGCCCATACAATATATGCTAACCTTGAGGTCCCTTTTCTACTGTCTAGAATGACTCTTCCCTGTAGGGGGCAGGAAGCACTAACATTGCTTATGATTTGTAATGATGACGGATAACAGTAACGTCATTTGTCTCAATTGGTCAAAACGACCATAGAAATGTTGTCCCAAGGTTAAGGCACTGATGAAAATCCACAGATACACCAATGCTCTGTTATACTTCCATCAGGATAGCATGACTTGAGCCCAAAACACGGATTTTGAGCGAAGCGGAAAATCTAATTTTGGGTGAGATGGCCATGTCGTCCTGATGGACCCACCCTTCTTTTTTAAAAAGAAAAGACCTTAACAGTATCCCTACCGAAGTACTGTATCTGTAGCACCATGCTCAATGCTACAAGGAATGGTCGCCATATTGGATATGGCACTGTTGTGATACTCAATAGTATGAGAACTAGGGTAACCTTGATACAGCTCCCCTTCTA
>NC_090736.1:101106893-101116893 GCF_036898095.1 Palaemon carinicauda
ATCGATCGGAAACCGTAAATTCAATTGGAAGTTTCTCGTTGCTGACGTCACAATGCCAATACTCGGTGCGGATTTCCTCTCTCATTTCCACCTTCTGGTCAATGTCGCTCACCGACGATTGGTTAACGCAGACTCGTACTTGTCGACACCTCTTCAACCCGCCCCCTCTAACCTCTCTCTCCACATCAGCGCACCCACGGATGTCTACGCCCACCTCCTCACGTCGTACCCGGAAGTTTTCCGTCCAGAACTTCGCCAAATGCCCACGGTTCCTGCCAAGCAAGGTATTTATCACCATATCAAGGCGACGGGATCCCCAGTGTTCGCAAAATTCAGACGTCTGGCACCAGAACGATTGGCAGCCGTCAAACAGACGTTCGCTGAAATGGAGGAAATGGGCCTTTGCTAAAAGGCCTCCAGCCCATGGTTGTCACCTTTACAAATCGTTCTGAAGAAAGACGGCTCCTTCCGTCCGTGCGGGGATTACAGGCGCCTGAACATGCAAACAGAACCGGATCACTACCCCCTCCCAAACATTGCCGACGTGACCTCCTACCTGCACAAAGCGAACGTTTTCTCTACGCTCGACCTCCTAAAGAGGTATTATCAGGTGCCTATGAACCCAGAAGACATCCCCAAGACCGCCATCACCACTCCGTTTGGTACATACGTCTTCAATTACTCCTGTTTTGGCCTTCGTAATGCTGGGCAACGTTTCAACGTCTCCTGGATGGCATCTTAGGGGACCTCCCTTTCTGTGTATGTTATTTGGACTACATACTTGTGTTCTCCTCCTCAAAAGAGGAACACCTCCGTCATCTGCGCATCGTGCTCGACTGCCTGCAACAAAATGGCCTTGTAGTCCGGTACGACAAGTATACCTTTGGCGCCAACGAAGTGTTGTTCTTAGGGCACCGTATCACTCCTGAAGGAGTCCATCCCCTCCCTTAGAAGGTAGCAGCCGTTCAGAACTTCCCTGCGCCCTCGACCGTCAAAGCTCTGCAGGAATTCTTGGGCATGATCAACTATTATCACCGTTTTCTGCCAGCCATTGCCGCCACTCTTGCTCCCCTCTACGCCTCCCTCAAGGGCAAGCCAAAGGACCTGAAGTGGGGTCCCCTTCAAGAAGCAGCCTTCTGCAATGCAAAGAAGGCCCTATCAACTGCTGCGGCTCTCACTTTTCCTATCCCAAACGCCCCTCTCCTTCTCTCCACCGATGCCAGCGACGTTGCTATTGGTGCAGTACTCAATAAGGTGGTCAAAGGCTCGCCCTGCCCATTCGCCTTCTTCAGCAGAAAGCTGTCCAAGGCAGAATCGGGTTATTCTACCTTCGATCGAGAATTGCTGGCGGTGCACTTGGTTGTCTGTCACTTTCACCCTTTCTTAGAAGGTACGCCCTTCGTCATTCGCACAGACCACATGCCTCTGGTGCACGCCTTCACTCGACAGTTTGACGCCTGGTCCGCCCGTCAACGCCGACATCTCTCCGCCGTGGCTGAATACAATTGCACCCTCCATTACGTCCCTGGGAAAATGAATCCCGTTGCCGATGCCTGTCAAGAAACACGTTGGCTGCCGTTCAACTGGGATTGGATTACAATGCCCTGGCTGAAGCTCAACGACAGGATCCAGAGTACCAAGCTTGTAGGACATCCTGCACGTCCCTCCGTTGGGAAGACTCTACCCTCGAAGACTCCAAAACCACCCTCCTCTGTGACGTCAGTACTGGTAGACCGCGACCTTGGATTCCTGCTCCCTTGCGCCGACAGGTGTTTGATTTCATTCACGGCCTTTCACATCCCCCTTGTGCCGTTCTACTGCACAGCTGCTGAAGGCGAAGTTCATTTGGCACGGCATTTCTAAGGATGCTAAGGATTGGGTCCACGCCTGTACTTCTTGCCAAACTTCCAAAGTACATCGACACACAGATTCAGGAGTGGGCACCTTTCCTCAACCTCAGCATCGTTTCGCACACATTCACGTCGACGTTGTAGGCCACCTACCCACATCACAAGGACATTGTTACATGTTTACCGTCATCGACCGCTCCACTCATTGGCCTGAAGCAATTCCCATGGAAACTGCAACGTCCGCCTCATGTACATCTGCCTTACTCTCTGGATGGATTTCAAGATTCGGTATCCCTGAGCATATTACTTCTGACAGGGTAACCACTTTAACCTCTCAATTGTGGAGGTCATTAGCGAATCTCCTGGGCATCACCCTACATCAGACAACGGCCTACAACCCCGCTGCCAATGGAATGGTTGAACGTTTTCATCGCACCCTCAAAGCAGCGTTGTTGTCCCGCTGCAAAGATTGCAACAGGTATACTCAGCTTCCCTGGGTCCTCCTGGGACTAAGGACCACTCCTAAAGACGCCCTCGACGTCTCGGCAGCTGAAATGGTGTATGGTGACCTGTTGGTCGTCCCTGCCGAATTTTTTCCTTCTACAACGTCCTCCGACGATCTCCAGCGCATATGTCATGTCGTGGGAAAATTTACTCCGTGCCGCCAGACTTACAAGCCCCCAGCGAAGCATCACATACCAACGGACTTGCACTCTGCAACGCACGTCTTCCTGCGCAACGACACTAGCAAGCCACCACTAACGCCCCCTTATATAGTCCCTTTCCTTATGATCAGACGCAGTTCGAAAGCATTCCTACTAAACATTCGGGGCAAAGAAGACTGGGTCTCCATTGATCATCTAAAACCTGCTAATCTTCTGCCAGATGACCCGCCTACAGTTCGCCTCTCTAGATCAGGGCGCCCTATTTAACATGTACAGTATGTCATTTTTAGGGGTGGAGCCATGTACCAACCGTGTGTCACACAATTTGAGTTCACAACCCTCTATTGGCCGTCACAATATATATATATATATATATATATATATATATATATATATATATATATATATATATATATATATATATATATATATATATGTATATATATATATATATATATATATATATATATATATATATATATATATATATATATATATATATATATATATATATATATATATTTATACATGTAGATATATATATATATATATATATATATATATATATATATATATATATATATATATATATATATATATATATATATATATATATATATATATATATATATTTGTGTATGTATATATATATATATATATATATATATATATATATATATATATATATATATATATATATATATATATATGTATGTATATATATATATATATATATATATATATATATATATATATATATATGTATATATATATATATATATATATATATATATATATATATATATATATATATATATATATATATATATATATATATATATGTATCAATTCATATATATATATATATATATATATATATATATGTACATATTTTTATATATATATATATATATATATATATATATATATATATATATATATATATATATATATATATATATATATATATATATATATGTATATATATATATATATATATATATATATATATATATATATATATATATATATATATATATATATATATATATATATGTATGTATATATTTATATGTATATATATACATATATATATATATATATATATATATATATATGTATATATATATATATATATATATATATATATATATATATATATATGTATCAATTCATATATGTGTATATATATATCCATATATATAACGGATTTTGAGCGAAGCGAAAAATCTATTTTTGGGTGAGATGGCCATGTCGTCCTGATGGAAGTTCCTATAGGGTAGCTTCCTAGGGTATATTACAACTACGGCGATATTCCCAGAGAATTTACCTTAACGTACCAGAATTCTAACTCCTGGAGCGAGTATCCCTCGTGAAAGGGATATCGCGACATATCAGAGGACGTATTCTTGACACGCCACATGGCAATCTGCATCCCGAACAGAGATTTCATCTTGCAAGGGGCGATTGGCAAGAAACGAATTCGAGAAAGAAAAAGGGGGAGCCGCTCCCAAGGCTCCCTATCTTCCGATTCGTATGCGTGCCTGGAGCCAATCCTGGCACCATCTGTATTCCTTGTAGCGTACACGAGGTGCTACAGATACTGTATGTAGGGAGGGGTCCTACAGCCCTTTCTTAGAAAGGCAAGGGCGGGTCCATCAGGACGACATGGCCATCTCACCCAAAAATAGATTTTTCGCTTCGCTCAAAATCCGTTTTTTGGGCTCAAGCCATGTCGTCCTGATGGAAGTATACCAGAGCATTACTGTATCTGTGGATTCTCAGAACGTGCCGTACTCCCAGGATGTAATTTTTCCCGGTCGACTAGACCTAAAGACCTAAGATGTTACCGTTATACATCTTTTCAATTAACTATAAACCATGTTAGAGCTTCCTGCCCCCTACAGGGAAGAGTCCTACTAAACTCTGGAAAAGTCTCGAAGAATACATATACCTATGTATGAATACCAGGTAAACTAATATAGTGGTCTCGCCCTATATTAAGTAAAGCATAGTTTGTAAAGAATCACTGCGTCAATATGAAATATCGACCAATTCTCCGCACAATACTTGTATTGTACAAAGGTTTTATATCCGCATAGGAGGAAAACCAATGCAACATAGCTTGCATAAAGGAACAATTCTATTAGAATTATCCCAGATAAGGTACATAGGATGAATGCTCAATTATACTAATAAATTGACACAGGTGAAGGAGACGCAAGGTTCTCAAGAACCAGTTTATATACAGGCAATAAATAGACAGGTTAACCACAATTATATATATATATATATATATATATATATATATATATATATATATATATATATATATATATATATATATATATATATATATATATATACATAAGAAGAGGATAACCCAAAGCTTTAAGCATAAGTATGATAGTAAACAGAACTTGTTTGTCTGAAAGAAAAAACATTAAATGCCACTCTTAAGATACCGAGGTATCAAAGTCATAAAAGTCTGTATTACAAATCAATGACATTAGCGTTAGAAACGCTCGGCACACATGTCTGCACTTATGCTAAGTTCACTTTCGGAAATGGAACAGTCTACATGGGCAACACAGTGCCCTCACTTAGTTTGTAGTATAGTATGTAACTACACACTCACCCTGGAATTAATCGTCCCAATTAAGACCACTGTTCGTCGCAGAGTTAAACAGTAGGGTTAACACCACGACCCACTGCTACCACAGATCTCTTTAGTTCCTCTACTTGCCTCGCATAGTGGCGAAAGAACACTCTGGAAGACTTCCAGACAGTGTATGAACGGAGATGTTCAAAATCCATACAATTAAAGAAATTTAAGGATGAGGCAACTTTCCTCGGATCGTGACCTGCGGGTGTACTGTCAGGATCCGCTCTGCGAATAAAATATGTGATTTTCGCTCTGAGTTGATTCAGAGATAAATTTGAGCCTGATGTTTCTCCCCTGAATAGTTGATCACCCTTGAAGTCTGAAGTTCTATGAAGATAGACCTTTAGGCATTCTACTGGACATAGAGATGCATCTTCTTTCAGAGGGCAGATTCTCCAGGGACCCCACCTGTTGGTGGGTGACTCATTCTTGGCGAGAAACGTAGGATCCGGAAACAGGTTCAGTTCTCCCCCATCCAGGAACTGAACACGACCTGCCTCTCTCGAGAGGGCTACAATCTCACTAACCCTGGCCCCGGACGCGAGTGCAAATAGGAAAATAACTTTTTGTGTCAAATCCTTTAACGCACATTCTTCGTTGCTCAACAGAGAAGCGAAATGAAGAACTTGTCTAAAGACCATGAAATGGGCTTTGGAGGTGCTGAAGGTCTGAGCTTAGCGCAGGCTTTCGGGACTTTATTAAAGATCTCGTTACCTAGGTCGACCTGGAAGGCATATAGAATGTGTCTTGTCAAAGCAGCCTTACACGCTGAAATCGTGTTAGCTGCCAATCCTTGACCATGGAGGTGGAGAAGAAAGATAAGCAGAAGTCTGTCAAGATCTCCAGCGGATTCTTCGCCTTGACAAAAGGCCACCCATTTTCTCCAAGATGACTCATATTGCCTTCTAGTAGATTTGCACTTATATTCCTCAAGGAAGTCTATGCTGGCTTTCGAAATCCCGAAACGCTTTCTCACAGTTAGGGAGAGAAAATCATGAGCTGCAGGGTCCGGGTTTTCTGTAATAAAGCGCAGACAGTTGACTTCTGGACTCGCTGGGTCAGAACTGGATGTGGTAGCGGTACAAACTTCAGCTACAGTTCCAATGCCAGGGGGAACCACACGCTGTTTGGCCACTTGTGGGCCACTATTGCCGCTACCCCTTGAAGGATCTCAGTTTGTTGAGGACCCTCAACAGAAGGTTGTGAGGAGGGAACTGATAAATCTTGGACCATCTGTTCCAGTCGAGGGACATTGCGTCCACTGCTTCTGCTAAGGGGTCCTCGTACGGGGCACGTACAGGGGCAACTTCTTGTTGTCTTTCGTCGCAAAGAGGTCTATCTGCAGTTCTGGGACTTGATTCAGAATGAAGGAGAATGATCCTGCGTCTAAGGACCATTCCGACTCTATCGGTGTGAACCTGGATAGAGCGTCCGCTGTCACATTGCGGACTCCTTGAAGGTGAACTGCCGACAGGTACCACTTCTTCTTTTCCGCCAATCGGAAGATGGCCAACGTCACCTGGTTGAGAGGTGGTGACCTCGATCCTTGTCGATTCAAGTATCTCACAACTACCTCGCTGTCCATCACCAACCTTATGTGGATCGAATGACGCGGGGAGACTTTCTTTAAGGTAAGGAGCACTGCCCTAGCTTCTAGAAAGTTTTATGTGAAAGGTCTTGAATATCTTGGACCAAGTCCCCTGAACTTTTTTCCCATGAGAGTGACCTCCCCATCCCTCCTTCGAGGCGTCTGAGTGAATCGTCACCGACGGGGGAGGTGGCTGAAGAAGAACCGACTTCTTTAGATGTCTGGCTTGGGACCAAGGCCTGAGAAGAGTACTTAGCCGAAGCGGCTGGTCTTCTCAGATCTCTTCGCGCGTTTGATGCATAACTTCTCCAAACTCCGATTGCATCCTTTAGCTGTGCTCTTAGCACTGGGTCTGTCACCGAAGCAAACTGGAGAGAGCGCAGTACCCTCTCCTGCTCGCGTCTTGATATCCTTTCGGAATCTAGAAGTCTCTTGACAGAACCCGCTATCTCCTTCCTTTTCTTCGTCGGGATGGAGAAACGGTGTGACAAAAGGTCCCAGTGGATTCCCAGCCACTGGAACTTTTGAGATGGAGAAAGTCGAGACTTTTTTTCTGTTGATCTTGAAGCCTAGGTACTCTAGGAACTGGATCACTTGACTGGAAGCTTGCAAGCATTCTGTCTCGAATGCTGCCCACACCAACCAATCGTCCAGGTAGGCTACTACCTGAATTCCCTTTAGGCGTAATTGTTTGAGAGCTACGCTCGCAAGCTTCGTAAAAATCCTTGGGGCTATGTTTAGCCCGAATGGCATGTCTCCGAAGGGCATAGTCTTCGTTGTAGCCTGAACCCTAGGTAGGGGGAGAGTCGATGGCTAATTGGAATGTGCCAATAGGCGTCTGACAAGTCTATAGAGACGGAATATGCCCTCTTGGGCAGTAAGGTCCTTATGTGTTGCAGTGTTAGCATTTTGAATTGCAATTCACTATGAACTTGTTGAGTGGCGACAAGTCCAGAATGACTCTGTGCTTTTCTGAGTCTTTCTTGGGAACACAAAACAGCCTCCCTTAGAAATTGATGGGCTTCACCCTTCGGATCACTTTTTTTCTCCAACAGTTCTTGAACGTACCCCTCCATAACGTGGGTGGAGTGTTGGAAAAACGAAGGCCCGGGGGTGGAGTGCGGTACCAGCTCCAGCCCAATCCATTCTTGAGTAGGCTGTGGGCCCAGGGATTTAAGGTCCACCGATCCCGAAATTTCAGAAGTCTCCCTCCTACCGGTATCACCTCACTTGGACTGCCGTCCTGAGGTCTTGACTTCCTGACCACGACTACCCTTGAATCCCCTTCCCCTTGAGGGGCGTCTAGACGAGCCTCTGGCTGCTCCTCTTGGCTTTGCTCGAAAGGAAGTAGACTGCCCTTCGAACACTGGGGTGAATGCCGTGGACTGTGTCGACACGGCCTAGGGTACCCACTGAAAAGTTGTCGGGGTTTGTGCCACGATCTGGGGCACTGGGGGCAATGGCAATTGCAGTTGCTGTTGCTGTCTAACAGGCTTGGCTGGCCGAGACCGTAGCCTAGTCCTCATAGTCTTCCTCTTTGGTTGAGGACCCTCATCCGGGGAAGACTTTCTTTTGATAGCCAGGCCCCACTTCTGGAGAAGGTTTCTATTCTCCAAGGCGGCCTTATCAACAACTTCTTTGACCAAGTCGGTAGGGAAAAAGGTCTTTTCCCCAAATGTTGGAGGAGATTAATTTCCTTGGCTCGTGCCTCACCGTAGCCGAGGTGAACACAAACTCCCTACAAGCTCTCCTTGCCTTGACGAAGCCATAAAGGTCCTTCGTCACTGTGGCCAGATGAATCTTGGCCACCACCATGAACATTTAATGGACCTTGGGGTCACTTGCCATCGTCTCGAGAGTAGTCTGAAGAGACATTGAGGCAGCCAGTCTTTCTTTTGTCTCGAACTCTCTTCGCAAAAGAAAGTCAGACAGCTTAGGGAGGTCCTCGCCGAACTGACGTCCGGCAATATCAGCCTCCAACTTTCTCACTGGGAACGTAAGATGGACATCCTTCCAGTCTTTGTGGTACATAGGCAGGGCCAGCGACAAGGGTTTACACTCCTCTAGGGAGGGGCAAGGCTTGCCGGCCTCGACTGCTTTTAGTACAGCCGCAAACCCTTTCTGTAAAAAGGGGAAGGCTCTAGTAGGCGAGGACACAAAGGAAGGGCGCTTCCTGTTCAATGCGGCTACCTTTGAGTTAGAGAAGCCCCTCTCTTTCATCGAGGATGAAAGTAGAGCTTGAGCCTTAGCATGGTCCATCACTATGACCTCCTTCGGCTCTGTCTCCTCCTTTGAAGCTGGTTTCTTCCTCAGCCAGACATAACAGTCCGGATATGATGCCTTGCTGGGCCAGAATTCCACCTCCTCCAGGGGAACTGAGCCCAGCTTATCCGAGATGACGATCTTTCCAGTCGTCATCGGCATGTGCTCAGCATACCTCCATGGGTTAGCATCTGAGCACAAGGGAAGGTCTTTCACATTGAGCTTTTTCTGGGGCCCATGTGATTCTGCAAGGCACTGCATTCGCAGTTCCATTGCAGCCGCCTTCTCCTGATTCTCCTTCTGCATTTGTTGGATCATTCCAACAATAGAAGAGAGGGCCTGTCCCAGCTCTACTGGGAGACCGGCCGATGTTGAGGGAATAGGCTCCGGAATCTGAACCGGAGTAGCCGACACCTCGTTGACCTCTACCTCTACAACGTCTGGGGCTTGAACTTCATCCTGGGCTTCTGCCAAGAGGTCTTCCTCCAGACACTCGTCCACATCAGACATCCTGTCATCTAACTGGATGTCTTGCATCGCGGCCGCGACTTCAGCATCCACCTGGATCTGAACTTGTGGGATCTCCTCTTGAGGCTGGGGAATCACTGCATCAGCTGATGCCCTAGGGAAAAGATACGCCCTCATCTTCTCACTTGGAAGATAAGGGCCAGAAGTGTTCTTTTGGAAGCCCCTTACCCAGGTACGAAGCTTCTTTCTAGCTATATCCCTTGATTCCGCCGTCCTAGGGGAATCAAAGGCCTCAGTAATCAGGTTAGTGCACACAGTACATACCTGAGGGTCCCAATACCGGAGATCATCCTTGGAGACAGCGCATGCTGCGTGTCTCCTACAAAACTCATGTCCGCAGAGGTTCTTGCTGCGGACGTTGCAGAAAGCACTTACGCACTTCGGAGGGTCCTTCTGTAAAGAGAAGAAATTTCCATGAGTATCAAGTGAACTATGTATCACT
>NC_090736.1:101124393-101129393 GCF_036898095.1 Palaemon carinicauda
AGGAGATCCCCTAAGTTCAGATCCAGGTGGATGCTGAAGTCGCGGTCGCGATGCAAGACATCCAGCTAAATGACAGGATGTCTGATGTGGACGGGTGTCAGAAGGAAGACCTCCTGGCAGAAGCCCAGGATGAAGTTCAAGCCCCTCTACATCGGCCGGTCTCCCAGTAGAGCTGGGACAGGCCCTCTCTTCTATTGTTGGAATGATCCAACAAATGCAGAAGGAGAATCAGGAGAAGGCGGCTGCAATGGAACTGCGAATGCAGTGCCTTGGAGAATCACATGGGCCCCAGAAAAAGCTCAATGTGAAAGACCTTCCCTTGTGCTCAGATGCTAACCCATGGAGGTATGCTGAGCACATGCCGATGACGACTGGGAAGATCGTCATCTCTGATAAGCTGGGCTCAGTTCCCCTGGAGGGTGGAATTCTGGCCCAGCAAGGCATCATATCCGGACTGTTATGTCCGGCTGAGGAAGGAACTAGCTTCAAAGGAGGAGACAGAGCCGAAGGAGGTCATAGTGATGGACCATGCTAAGGCTCAAGCTCTACTTTCATCCTCGATGAAAGAGAGGGGCTTCTCTAACTCAAAGGTAGCTGCATTGAATAGGAAGCTCCCTTCCTTTGTGTCCTCGCCTACTAGAGCCTTCCCCTTTTTACAGAAAGGGTTTCTGGCTGTACTAAAAGCAATCGAGGCTGGCAAGTCTTGCCCCTCCCTAGAGGAGTGTAAACCCTTGTCGCTGGCCCTGCCTATGGACCACAAAGACTGGAAGGACGTCCATCTTACGTTCTCAGTGGGAAAGTTGGAGGCTGATATTGCCGGACGTCAGTTCGGCAAGGACCTCCCTAAGCTGTCTGACTTTCTTTTACGAAGTGAGTTCGATACAAAAGAAAGACTGACTGCCTCAATGTCTCTTCAGACTACTCTCGAGACGATGGCAAGTGACCCCAAGGTCCATGAAATGTTCATGGTAGTGGCCAAGCCTCATCTGGCCACAGTGACGAAGGACCTTTATGGCTTCGTCAAGGCAAGGAGAGCTTGTAGGGAGTTCGTGTTTACCTCGGCTACGGTGAGGCACGAGCTAAAGAAACTAATCTCCTCCAACATTTGGGGAAAAGACCTTTTTCCCTACCGACTTGGTCAAAGAAGTTGTTGATAAAGCCGCCTTGGAGAATAGAAACCTTCTCCAGAAGTGGGGCCTGGCTATCAAAAGAAAGTCTTCCCCGGATGAGGGTCCTCAACCAAAGAGGAAGACTATGAGGACTAGGCTACCGTCTCGGCCAGCCAAGCCTCTTAGACAGCAACAGCAACTGCAATTGCCATTGCCCCCAGCGCCCCAGATCGTGGCACAAACCCCGACCACCTTTCAGTGGGTACCCCAGGCCGTGTCGACACAGTCCACGGCATTCACCCCAGCGTTCGAAGGGCAGTCTACTTCCTTTCGAGCAAAGCCTAGAGGAGCAGCCAGAGGCTCGTCTAGACGCCCCTCAAGGGGAAGGGGATTCAGGGGTGGTCGTGGTCAGGAAGGCAAGACCTCAGGACGGCAGTCCAAGTGAGGTGATACCGGTAGGAGGGAGACTTCTGAAATTTCGAGATCGGTGGACCTTCGATCCCTGGGCCCACAGCCTACTCAAGAATGGACTGGGCGGGAGCTGGTACAGCACTCCACCCCCGTGCCTTCGGTTTTTCCAACACTCCACCCCCGTTATGGAGGAGTACGTTCAAGAACTGTTGAAGAAAAAGGGTGAAGCCCATCAATTTCTAAGGGAGGCTGTTTTGTGTTCCCAAGAAAGACTCGGAAAAGCTCAGAGTCATTCTGGACTTGTCGCCACTTAACAAGCTCATAGTGAATTGCAAATTCAAAATGCTAACACTGCAACACATAAGGACCTTACTGCCCAAGAGGGCATATTCCGTCTCTATAGACTTGTCAGACGCCTATTGGCACATTCCAATTAGCCATCGACTCTCCCCCTACCTAGGGTTCAGGCTACAACGAAGACTATACGCCTTCGGAGCCATGCCATTCGGGCTAAACATAGCCCCAAGGATTTTTACGAAGCTTGCGAGCATAGCTCTCAAACAATTTCGCGTAAAGGGAATTCAGGTAGTAGCCTACCTGGACGACTGGTTGGTGTGGGCAGCATCCGAGACAGAATGCTTGCAAGCTTCCAGTCAAGTGATCCAGTTCCTAGAGTACCTAGGCTTCAAGATCAACAGAAAAAGTCTCGACTTTCTCCATCTAAAAAGTTCCAGTGGCTGGGAATCCACTGGGACCTTTTGTCACACCGTTTCTCCACCCCGGCGAAGAAAAGGAAGGAGATAGCGGGTTCTGTCAAGAGACTTCAAGATTCCGAAAGGATATCAAGACACGAGCAGGAGAGAGTACTGCGCTCTCTCCAGTTTGCTTCGGTGACAGACCCAGTGCTAAGAGCACAGCTAAAGGATGCAATCGGAGTTTGGAGAAGTTATGCATCAAACGCGTGAAGAGATCTGAGAAGACCAGCCGCTTCGGCTAAGTACTCTTCTCAGGCCTTGGTCCTAAGCCAGACATCTAAAGAAGTCAGGTTCTTCTTCAGCCACCTCCCCCGTCGGTGACGATTCACTCAGACGCCTCGAAGGAGGGATGGGGAGGTCACTCTCATCGGAAAAAAGTCCAGGGGACTTGGTCCAGGCTATTCAAGACCTTTCACATAAAACTTTCTAGAAGCTAGGGCAGTGCTCCTTACCTTAAAGAAAGTCTCCCAGCGTCATTCGATCCACATAAGGTGGTGATAGACAGCGAGGTAGTTGTGAGATACTTGAATCGACAAGGATCGAGGTCACCACCTCTCAACCAGGTGATGTTGGCCGTCTTCCAATTGGCGGAAAAGAAGAAGTGGTACCTGTCGGCAGTTCACCTTCAAGGAGTCCGCAATGTGACAGCGGACGCTCTATCCAGGTTCACACCGATAGAGTCGGAATGGTCCTTAGACGCAGGATCATTCTCCTTCATTCTGAATCAGTCCCAGAACTGCAGATAGACCTCTTTGCAACGAAAGACAACAAGAAGTTGCCCCTGTACGTGCCCCGTACGAGGACCCCTTAGTGGAAGCAGTGGACGCGATGTCCCTCGACTGGAACAGATGGTCCAAGATTTATCTGTTCCCTCCTCACAACCTTCTGTTGAGGGTCCTCAACAAACTGAGATCCTTCAAAGGGTAGCGTCAATAGTGGCCCACAAGTGGCCGAACAGCGTGTGGTTCCTCCTGGCATTGGAACTGTAGCTGAAGTTTGTACCACTACCAGATCCAGTTCTGACCCAGCGAGTCCAGAAGTCAACTGTCTGCGCTTCATTACAGAAAACCCGGACCCTGCAGCTCATGATTTTCTCTCCTTAGCGGTGAGAAAGCGTTTCGGGATTTCGAAAGCCAGTATAGACTTCCTTGAGGAATATAAGTGCAAATCTACTAGAAGGCAATATGAGTCATCTTGGAGAAAATGGGTGGCCTTTTGTCAAGGCGAAGATTCCGCAGGAGATCTTGACAGACTTCTGCTTATCTTTTTTCCCCACCTCCATGGTCAAGGGTTGGCAGCGAACACGATTTCAGCGTATAAGTCTGCTTTGACAAGACCCATTCTATATGCCTTCCAGGTCGACCTAGGTAAGGAGATCTTTAATAAAGTCCCGAAAGCCTGTGCTAGGCTCAGACCTTCAGCACCTCCAAAGCCTATTTCATGGTCTTTAGACAAGTTCTTCATTTCGCTTCTCTGTTGAGCAATGAAGAGTGTGCATTAAAGGATTTGACACAAAAAGTTATTTTCCTATTTTGCACTCGCGTCCGGGGCCAGGGTTAGTGAGATTTTAGCCTCTCGAGAGAGGCAGGTCGTGTTCAGTTCCTGGATGGGGAAGAACTGAACCTGTTTCCGGATCCTACGTTTCTCGCCAAGAATGAGTTACCCACCAACAGGTGGGGTCCCTGGAGAATCTGCCCCCTGAAAGAAGATGCATCTCTATGTCCAGTAGAATGCCTAAAGGTCTATCTTCATAGAACTTCAGACTTCAAGGGTGGTCAACTATTCAGGGGAGAAACATCAGGCTCAAATTTATCTCTGAATCAACTCAGAGCGAAAATCACATATTTTATTCGCAGAGCGGATCCTGACAATACACCCGCAGGTCACGATCCGAGGAAAGTTGCCTCATCCTTAAATTTCTTTAATTGTATGGATTTTGAACATCTCCGTTCATACACTGGCTGGAAGTCTTCCAGAGTGTTCTTTCGCCACTATGCGAAGCAAGTAGAGGAACTAAAAGAGATCTGTGGTAGCAGTGGGTCGCGGTGTTAACCCTACTGTTTAACTCTGCGAGGAACAGTGGTCTTAATTGGGACGATTAATTCCAGGGTGAGTGTGTAGTTACATACTGTACTACAAACTAAGTGAGGGCACTGTGTTGCCCATCCAGACTGTTCTATTTCCGAAGGTGAACCTAGAAAGTGCAGACATGTGTGCCGAGCGTTTCTAACGCTAATGTCATTGATTTGTAATACTGGCTTTTATGACTTTGATACCTCGGTATCTTAAAAGTGGCATCTAATGTTTTTTCTTTCAGACAAACAAGCTCTGTTTACTATCATACTTATGCTTAAAGTTTTGGGTTATCCTCTTCTTGTATATATATATATATATATATATATATATATATATATATATATATATATATATATATATATATATATATATATATATATATATATATATATATATATATATATATATATTATATATATATATATTTATATATAAAATTGTGGTTAACCTGTCTATTTATTGCCTGTCAATAATCTGGTTCTTGAGAACCTTGCGTCTCCTTCACCTGTGTCAATTTATTGGTATAATTGAGCATTCATTCTATGTACCTTATCTGGGATAATTCTAATAGAATTGTTCCTTTATGCAAGCTATGTTGCATTGGTTTTCCTCCTATGCGGATATAAAACCTTTCTCCAATACAAGTATT
>NC_090736.1:101139393-101141893 GCF_036898095.1 Palaemon carinicauda
ACTTTTCAACTAAGCTTTATAAAAATACGAATATAATGTGAAAATCTTTTTGTATTACATAAAATTATCATTTAAATTTTTACAATTACTTTCTCACACGTTTTGATTGTTTCACACTCTCATAAATCATCGTCATGATTGTGTCGAGTCTTCGGTGCTGGACAAGACGGAATAACATTAGGTGAGGCCATCAGATGGTTGGTTCTCGTACTTAGACGTCACTGGTGCGTGTCGACTGGGCACTGCGCTTAATCTACTGATCAAACTCCTGTTGTTATTGATCGGAGTTTTTGAATAATTCAGTTATTATGATTATCAATATTATTCTTATTTTTATTATTATTATTATTATTATTATTATTATTATTATTATTATTATTATTATTATTATTATTAGCTAAATAAGAGCCCTGGGAGATAAAGCAAAATAGTACAAACCAAATGATTCCAATGGGGAAGAAGCCAGCTGGAAAGCCAATACGGGGAATAACAGACAAACTATACATACGAAACGAACAATATATAGGAAACATTTTTAGCTCAGTAACAGCGTAAAAATAGGTCATTCATGTATAAACTATAAAACTGATAAATCGAATTTTATAATAAAGATATATTTGTACAAATAATCATACCGATTAGTCACTAAAAACAAGTATGATTAAATTAGCTGAGAAGTTTTTTTTTTTCATATATTTTGCACGATCTAATCAGAGATATAACAAATATCCCCAATTGATCATATTTTGAGGAAAAAAAAAAAACAACAAAATGTCATCACTGGTGACCAGTGCATAGCCCAGTCTTTGTGCTCCGGTGACGTCACAGCAAGGGGGAAATAAGCAACTAGATCCTTTGGTGAACTCACCTTATGTTATTAAGTCTTGGTGCTGGCTACTTATGTATTGCACAACTTAATTATGACGAGATATTGCCATTCTATGAATGTAAAACTCTTGTGAATCATCCTGAATTTTCTCCAAAATTTCCTTTGTAGCTGCCTATGCTTTCTTATCACCTCAAGAAAATTGAACCTTCCATTACTATAAAGTTAACAATTTAATCTGGCCTGATCCGTAGGTTGGAAAAAAAGTATATATATATATATATATATATATATATATATATATATATATATATATATATATATATATATATATATATATATATATATATATATGTTTCCTTAAGGCTCGATGAAAAGATATTAATTATTTACCTTTTCCAGGAAAGGGTTCTCTCCTTGCTGATAGATGAAAACTCGCTTCATTCTTTTTCATTAGGGATATTAGTCTTGATGGAGGGTGTTATGTAACTTCCATCCCCACCAGGAGACAAAAGTACCTATACAGTATCAAATAATTGGAAGCTGCTGTAGCAGTAGACTGAATAGAAAAAAAATACTATTATTTATAGTGAGAAAAATACATAATTATTTATTCAGAAATAACAGAAATCAAAGTCAAAACCATTCAATACAATACAATACAACGTTTAACATTTTGCTTGCATGCCTTTTTATATCCAAGAATCTTTGGCGTCTTCTGAGGGACAATGTCTTTCCCAGAGAACACCTGTTCGCCTTTCACTTTCCTGTGGTGCTTATACCGAGTTCAGATCAAACGCAACCAGGTACTGAGTTGTGCTCCTCAAGGGCGATCTAAGGATTGGGCTTCTCATTAAAGAACCACGTCTTCATAGTGACATTCTTGAATTCAGAGAGCAATCTATTATACATAAACCTCTGTTATCGTATATCAGTCAGGAGGGAACATTGAATGTTCTTCCTCAACCACTTTTGCACAGCATTCCTAATATTTTCCTTTGAATCCGACAAAGAGAAACTCTTTGTCGTTGCCAAAAAGTGGATCATCATCGGACATATTTGGACATGGTGTCAGTCAGAGTTACTTATACTGCCTAATGGCTCTCTTCATGGGTGTGAGTAAGGGGATCATGAGTGAGATCAAAGTGTGTAAAATCAGGGGAAAACGAGTTGTGGATGGATTTTTCTAAAGAGGAAAGTCATCATGAAGGGAAATATTCTTGAAGCCAATCTTCGTAATCTTTTTTATCTGATACCTTGGTGGTAGGCTCCTGGTTTGAGGGTTGCATAGCACCCTGAAGATCGTAGACTACAGAATAAACTACAGCGAGGAAATCTGCAAGACGAACAAACAGATGGAAGCAGTCAAAGTATAGGTCGTTCACGATCATTGATTTCTTGTGACTGGTGCTGCATTTTATTTTGTGTGATGAGCACTTACCTGCGTTACTGAAAGATATTTCTATATTGGAGTGGATATGATATGCGATCTGATGGAAAAGATACACCAGAAAGAAAAGATGCCCAAAATGTGGAGAAATAGCTTTTTAATGCCCATATTCAAAGAAAAGCGGATGTACAAAATTGTGATAATTATAGGGCAATCAAACTCTTTCCACATACTATGAAGCTTTGCAAAAGGATTAAAGAGCGTAGGATAAGGGAAGAAACCAA
>NC_090736.1:101149393-101179393 GCF_036898095.1 Palaemon carinicauda
TTTTCACTTTTCTGATTTTTCTCGACTGAAATACATATCTGGTTGCCAGACATAGAAACAATTTTTGCGTCACATTGAGTTGGTATAGAATTTGAGCCCCATACATATTATAATCAGAATCATGAATAATATTGTATCTAACCCATTTCAGAATTCTGCGATAGAGAGGTAAAAATGGGTAAATTTCACTTTTTTTACTTTTCTCGACTGAAATACATAGCTGGTTGCTAGACATAGAAAGAATTTTTGCGTCACATGGAGTTGGTATAGAATTTGATCCCCATACATAGTATAATCAAAATCATGAATAATATTGTATCTAACCCATTTCAGAATTCTGCAGATTGAGGGGTAAAAATGGGTAAATTTCACTTTTTTGACTTTTCTCGACTGAAATACATAGCTGGTTGCTAGACATAGAAACAATTTTTGCGTCACATTGAGTTGGTATAGAATTTGAGCCCCATACATAGTATAATCAAAATCATGAATAATATTGTATCTAACCCATTTCAGAATTCTGCGATAGAGGGGTAAAAATGGGTAAATTTCACTTTTTTGACTTTTCTCGACTGAAATACATAGCTGGTTGCTAGACATAGAAACAATTTTTGCGTCACATTCAGTTGGTATAGAATTTGATCCCCATACATAGTATAATCAGAATCATGAATAATATTGTATCTAACCCATTTCAGAATTCTGCGATAGAGGGGTAAAAATGTGTAATTTTCACTTTTTTGACTTTTCTCGACTGAAATACATAGCTGGTTGCCAGACATAGAAACAATTTTTGCGTCACATTGAGTTGGTATAGAATTTGATCCCCATACATAGTATAATCAAAATCATGAATAATATTGTATCTAACCCATTTCAGAATTCTGCGATAGAGGGGTAAAAATGGGTAAATTTCACTTTTTTGACTTTTCTCGACTGACATACATAGCTGGTTGCTAGACATAGAAACAATTTTTGCGTCACATTGAGTTGGTATAGAATTTGATCCCAATACATAGTATAATCAAAATCATGAATAATATTGTATCTAACCAATTTCAGAATTCTGCGATAGAGGGGTAAAAATGGGTAAATTTCTCTTTTTTTACTTCTCTCGACTGAAATACATAGCTGGTTGCTAGACATTGAAACAATTTTTGCGTCACATTGAGTTGGTATAGAATTTGATCCCCATACATAATATAATCAAAATCATGAATAATATTGTATCTAACCCATTTCAGAATTCTGCGATAGAGGGGTAAAAATGGGTAAATTTCACTTTTTTGACTTTTCTCGACTGAAATACATAGCTGGTTGCTAGATATAGAAACAATTTTTGCGTCACATTCAGTTGGTATGGAATTTGATCCCCATACATAGTATAATCAGAATCATGAATAATATTGTATCTAACCCATTTCAGAATTCTGCGATAGAGGGGTAAAAACGAGTAATTTTCACTTTTTTGACTTTTCTCGACTGAAATACATAGCTGGTTGCCAGACATAGAAACAATTTTTGCGTCACATTGAGTTGGTATAGAATTTGATCCCCATACATAGTATAATCAAAATCATGAATAATATTGTATCTAACCCATTTCAGAATTCTGCGATAGAGGGGTAAAAATGGGTAAATTTCACTTTTTTGACTTTTCTCGACTGACATACATAGCTGGTTGCTAGACATAGAAACAATTTTTGCGTCACATTGAGTTGGTATAGAATTTGATCCCCATACATAGTATAATCAGAATCCTGAATAATATTGTATTTAACCCATTTCAGAATTCTGCGATATTGGTGTAAAAATGGGTAAATTTCACTTTTTTTACTTTTCTCCACTGAAATACATATCTGGTTGCCAGACATAGAAACAATTTATGCGTCACATTGAGTTGGTATAGAATTTGAGCCCCATACATAGTATAATCAGATTCATGAATAATATTGTATCTAACCCATTTCAGAATTCTGCAATAGAGGGGTAAAAATGGGTAAATTTCACTTTTTTTTACTTTTCTCGACTGAAATACATATCTGGTTGCCAGACATAGAAACAATTTTTGCGTCACATTGAGTTGGTATAGAATTTGAGCCCCATACATAGTATAATCAAAATCATGAATAATATTGTATCTAACCCATTTCAGAATTCTGCGATAGAGGGGTAAAAATGGGTAAATTTCACTTTTTGGGCTCAAGCCATGGCGTCCTGATGGAAGGTTCCTTTTTGGTAGCTTCCTTGGGTATAAGACTACTAAGATATTCCCAGAGAATTTAACCACAGGTTATCACAGAATTCTAACTTCTGGAGCGAGTATCTCAAAGGTTTCCCTTTAAGACATCGTAATACAACAGGGGACGCGCATGTCTGAACGCGCCACATAGCTATCTTCACCCCGAACAGAGTTAATGCTTCGGTGTGAAAGGATTGAGAATAGCTGGGAGCCGTTCCACAGCTAATCTCACTCGTGGCTACTACTGATACTCGAGACGTAAACAAACGGACGCCATTGCTCTAATGACGTCACGCCCGTCTTCATCCTTTGTTTAGTAGCTGCCCTACTTAGACGGATTTTCCCTGTGTTAACTTTATCGTTTTGCATCTTCGCTATGTCGTTACCTTCAGCCTCGCCTTCTTCTGGAAAGTTGAGTACAAGGTTCCAGTATTGTTTAATTAAGCTCTGGCCATAAAGTAAATATTACTTTTCGAGATAATTGCTGTTTTGTGGCAGAGCTGTGCCTCTACCGGACCCGCCATTTTATGGCGTCGTTGTTGTTATGCATGTCTTATCTAGTTAGCCACAACAACGTTTCCGGCCTTACACTATATACTAATCGATTACATTAGTTTATTTAGTCTTCATAGCTAGGAACTTTTATATCGTGTTTAGACGCTTTTTATCGGTCATCGATTGACCTCATACCAGTCGGCTACTATAGCCCCCAGGCCAGGAGCCTACATACAAGTGTTCATGCATGATTTATTAGTGATCCTAGGCTAAGTTATGAAGATAGTGGCATTATTTTACAATACTTTTGACAGTGATGCAAATGTTTTCGCCTTCAGGGACCATATAGGGGATAGGCTAGTCAGTGACTCTTTCTAGCCTAACCTAATGATAGGACCCCTATATGCTTCCTTCATCCCCTGCCTTGGCATTCCCTCTATTTAGCCTTGATTTCTTTTCTGAGTAAAGGGATCAATTGTCTAATAGAGTATATATCGCCTCTCTGTCCTCCCTAAAGGAATGAACCCCCTTTAGGGCTGCGTCCGAGAGTGAGGTTAGGCTAGCCCTACCTCTATGGCTAGGATAGTCTATGACTTTCCTGCGATAGCGATATGTCTTCTTCCTTTCCTAGTTCAGGACTCTTAGCCCTGCTCTAGATTAGGTTAGGAAGGTTTCTCTGTGCCATGCTGAAACTGTACTCTTGCACCGTTTTAGCTGATCTGCCTGATCTTAGGTTAGGGAGTGTCCTCCCTTTCCCTAGTGGCCGCTCTGGTACAGAAACCCTTCCTGGGAAGACTTCTCTCTTCTCCCTCCCCACCTATCTCTTGTAGAGCCTAGCCTATGCTTAGGTTAGTTTATACCCATCTGTCCCCTGTCCTACAACTCCTCCTTAGGGTGGAATAGTAGGGCTACCCGAGCTTCCTTGTGCAGTCCACTCTGGTACATATACCTTCATAGTGTCCTATAAGGTTAGTTACTAGTATAGCTCTGCATATGGGAGTCTCCCCCCCCCCCTTGGGTGTTCCCTAGCCCTCCCTTGGGCTACCTTGCTCCCGGTCCCTAGTGACCCCTGCTCATGGATGTTAGAGCCTGCCTCTATCATGGGTACACCCTCTCAGGGAGGGGGAGGGATGTCTGGAGTCCTGATGGTACTTCCTGCATCCCTTCCCCCCTCCCCCTGTCTCTCTCCCTATCCGGGTGCCGGTCTCTTGCCGCCTCTACTGTCGGCAATACCTGCCTCCTACTTGGTGACTCTTCCTAACCTTGCCGCCAGCCCCCTGTGTACCGAGGGACTGCCGGCTGCCGCCGGCTACTACCGGCGGCTCTCCTCCTCCTAGCTTGTCGTCCGCTTGCCGGTCGGCCACCGGAGTGCCGGCATATACTGCCGGCAACCCGGTACAGCTTTACCATCCTTATCCCAGTCACCAATCCGGCATCCTCCGACTGCCGGACCGCCGCTCCCTGCCGGCGTGCCGCCGTTGTGCCGGCGGCCGCCATCCTGGTATTTGACTGACTTTGAACATTGTCTGTCCTAATGCCAGAATCTATGCTGGAGCGAGCTCCGGCATGCCGGCGGCTTGCCGGATGCCCCGGAGGCGTCAAGAATACTTGCACCCCCTTCCTGTAGCTATCATAGGACAATGATAGCCCTATATCGCAAACAGATAGGCTGTTTCTACTATTAAGATCAGTACCTAGTACTGCTCTATTAGTGATTATGCTGTCTCTTTGCATTCTTCTAATTCCAGCATGCTATGTGCATCTTAGCACGGCTGGTTGCCAGAAGCAGTTACCTTTTAAAAGAGGCCTTCTGGCCCTTAACTGGGAACCGAATGATTTCGGTCCCAATCTTGCCCTTGGATTTTTCCACGGAATTCCAAAATACTTGGAGCTCTAAGGAATTATATCCGGTGCCCTCGGTCACTCGGATTATCCAGGGACCAAGCTTATGGTAACCAGCCGGGCGAGATGCATGGAGCATGTTCTCCTTTACTATTTTCATTCTCTATGCATCACACCTTTCATTAAGTTAAAATTAATAATTAATATTAACTTAGTTTAAGAGCCATTCTTATGACTCCCCCATACTCATTTTCTCTTTCTTCCACAGGAGGAGCAGATGAAGTGTGATTTCGCCTTCTGCGCTGTGAAACGCCCGCAGTTTTACGGGCATACGGCTTGCAGGACTCACGCCCCTTGTGCAGACAAGAAAGGGGATTTGAAGTTTTGGAATCCACTGAACTGTACGGTCTGTCAGGCTCACCTAGTTGAGGCCTTCCATAATCCTCCCTCAGCGGAGATTAGAGACATTTCTCGTGAAAAGCTGCGCAAGTGGGTGCGTGGCTTCCAGAAAAATGCTACCGGACCGTACCTGGCCACCGAAGAACTGAGGTCACTGTTGTTCCCTAAGGCCTCCCCTGACTCAGTGGTACCCAAAGACGTGATCCCCACTGTCCAAATTACGGTGGAACCTGATGTAGTCATGGCTCAGTCCATGCACGAGTGTCGTTTGGATTCCGAAGATGACGAACAGATTTCGGATGTCTCGGAAGACACGGAGAAAACGCTTATGGCTCAAGGAGCCGAAGATGACGAAGACAAGGTGGAATACGCCGAGTCGGAGCAAGAGGTCGCTCCCCCGTCCATCCCCCCTCCTACTCCTACACCGACGGAAATGTCTATTCCGTCTACCTCCTCGACTCCGGATCCTTCTTCTTCTACTCAAGAATTGATCCGACTGATTAGAGCCGTCATGGACGACAGGCTGAAGGAGAACCAGGAGTCCATCAGGTCGATGATAGGATCCAGAGAGCCGAAGAAGATTTCGGTCAAGGATCTCCCCGCTTGCTCTCATGCCAACCCGTGGAGGTATGCAGAGCATATGGTTATTGCGACCGGCAGGATCTTTGTCAGTGATAAGATCGGCACGGTCCCCTTGGAAGATGTGGAGTTCTTCCCAAACTTTGAGGCCTACCCGGACTGTTACGTCCGGCTTCGTTCCGAACCTGCCTCGAAGGAAGAGACCGAACCTAAGGAAGAGATAGTGTTCGATCTCGCAAAGGCCCAGGCTATGCTAGCCTCCGCATTCAAGAGTAGAGGCCTTACCTGCTCTAAGCTTCCGGCATTGAGCAAGAAGCACCCTACTTACGTTGCACCTGAAACTGCGGTTCTTCCATTCTTGGAAAAGGCCTTAGCTGCATGCCTTAAAGCGGCGGACGAAGGGAAACCCTGCCCTGCATTGGAGGAGTGCAGACCCTTCTCCATAGTGACCCCCCCTGACGCTCGACACTGGAAAGATATTCAACATACTTTCGTCGTGGGAAGGCTCGATCCTGACGTCGCCGGACGTCAGTTTAATGAAGACCTCCCTAAGCTCAACGATCACCTCCTTCGTCGGGAACAAGACACGAAGGAGAGGCTTGCGGCATCTCTTTCTCATCAAGTCCAACTTGAAGTTATGGCCTGTGACACTAGAGTACCAGACCACTACATGGTACTCTCCAAATCCCACTTATTGACTGTAATGAAGGACTTGTACCACTTCATAAAGGCTCGAAGAGCCTGTCGTGAATTTGTATTTGCCGGTGCCACCGTGAAACACGAACCCCGGAGGCTGATTTCCTCCAACATCTGGGGAAAACACCTCTTTCCTTCTGACCTTGTGAAGGAAATCACTGACAGAGCCGCCACGGAGAATAGGAACCTTCTCCACAAGTGGGGCATGTCCAGGAAAAGGAAACCCTCTCAGGACGACGGACCTCAGCCTAAGAGGAAACCCCAAAAGCCAAAACCCCAGCAACGTCAGCAAAGACGTCAGTTTCCGGGACCCGCTACCTCCCAAGTGGTTGCCCAACCACAACAGACCTTCCAATTGGTCCCCCAACCGGTGTTGTCACAGTCACCGGTCTTCACCCCTGCCTTTGAGCAACAATCAACTACCTTTCGTGCCAAAGGTAGAGGCTCATTCAGGGGTGCAAGCAAAGACGCATCTCGCCGTCCCTCCAGAGGTAGAGGAGGAAAGGGAGCTAGCGGCCGAGGCAGCAAGTCCTCGGGACACCAGAAGCAATGAAGTGCTTCCGGTGGGAGGAAGACTCCGCCAATTCCAGGATCGTTGGACCTTCGATCACTGGGCGCACAGCATCGTCAAGAAGGGTCTAGGCTGGAGTTGGACTCAACCACCCCCAATCTTCCAGCAATTCTTCCAACAATCAACCCCCCTTCTGGAAGAATATGTTCTAGACCTCTTGAACAAGAAGGTGATAAGGAAGGTAAAGTCCACCAGGTTCCAAGGGAGACTGTTTTGTGTTCCCAAGAAGGACTCAGACAAACTCAGAGTCATTCTGGACTTATCCCCCCTCAACAAGTTCATAGCGAACAACAAATTCAAGATGCTGACGCTTCAACAAATAAGGACCCTTCTGCCTCAAGGTTCCTATACGGTCTCGATAGACCTGGCGGATGCCTATTGGCACGTTCCAATGAACCATCACGCTTCCTCCTACCTAGGATTTCGACTCCAAAGGAAAAGCTACGCCTTTCGGGCCATGCCCTTCGGCCTCAACGTGGCCCCTCGGATCTTCACAAAACTGGCGGATGCCATAGTACAACAACTCCGCCTAAGAAACGTCCAGGTGATGGCCTACCTCGACGACTGGCTAGTCTGGGCTCCATCGCCCGAAGAGTGTGCAAAGTCTTGCAACGAAGTTACCCAGTACCTAGAACACCTGGGATTCAAGATCAACGAGAAAAAATCTCGCCTCTCTCCAGCTCAGAAGTTTCAGTGGTTGGGAATCCACTGGAATCTTCAGTCACACCGCCTTTCCATCCCCCAGAAGAAAAGGAAGGAAATAGCAGGGTCTGTCAAGCGACTACTGAAATCCAAACGCATTTCAAGACGACAGCAGGAACGAGTTCTAGGCTCTCTACAATTCGCCTCAGTGACAAACCCAGTGCTTCGTGTACAGCTAAAGGATGCCGCGGGAGTCTGGAGACGATCGGCATCCATCGCTCGAAGAGACCTCAAGAGACGGCTTCCAAACAGACTGCGACGCCTCCTAAAGCCTTGGTCGGAAGAAAAGGCCCTGAAAAGGTCCATTCCTCTCCAACACCCTCCTCCATCACTCAACATCCACACGGATGCCTCACTGGAAGGTTGGGGAGGTCACTCCCACCAGAAACAGGTTCAAGGTACCTGGTCTCCACTATTCAAGACGTTCCACATAAACATCTTGGAGGCCATGGCGGTCCTTCTAACACTGAAGAAGTTATCCCCGCCGCCCTCGATCCACATCCGTCTAACCCTAGACAACTCGGTGGTAGTTCGTTGTCTCAATCGCCAAGGCTCAAGATCGCCCCAGATAAATCAGGTGCTTCTCCCAATCTTCCGTCTGGCAGAGAAGAAGAAGTGGCACCTGTCTGCAGTTCACCTACAAGGATTCCGCAACGTGACAGCGGATGCTCTATCTCGGACAAACCCGATAGAGTCGGAATGGTCTCTAGACGCAAGATCGTTCTCCTTCATCTCTCACCAAGTCCCAGAACTTCAGATAGATCTCTTTGCAACGAGCGACAACAATCAACTTCCTCTGTACGTAGCCCCGTACGAGGACCCCAAAGCAGAAGCAGTGGATGCCATGTCACTGGACTGGAACAGATGGTCCAAGATCTACCTGTTCCCTCCCACCAACCTTCTGTTGAAAGTCCTCTCCAAACTGAGAACCTTCAAAGGGACAGCGGCCCTAGTGGCTCCCAAGTGGCCCCGGAGCAACTGGTACCCCCTGGTCCTGGAGCTGCAGCCCAAGCTGATCCCTCTCCCGGGCCCAGTTCTCTCTCAACAAGTACAGAAGTCGACTGTCTTCGCTTCATCATCGAAAATCAAGGACCTTCATCTCATGATTTTCTCTCCCTTGCCGCAAAGAAGAGGTTTGGGATCTCGAAGAAAAGTCTAGACTTCCTAGAGGAATACAAGACCGAATCCACGAGACGGCAATATGAATCATCCTGGAGGAAATGGGTCTCCTTTGTCAAGACAAAAAATCCTAAAGAAATCACGATTGATTTCTGTATGTCCTTCTTTATTCACCTTCATGGACAAGGATTAGCAGCCAATACGATTTTAACCTGCAAATCGGCCTTGACTAGACCAATTCTATATGCTTTCCAAATTGATCTGTCCAACGACATCTTCAACAAACTACCAAAAGCATGTGCTCGCCTACGTCCAGCACCCCCACCGAAACCGATCTCCTGGTCACTAGACAAGGTACTCCATTTCGCCTCCAACTTGGACAACGATTCATGCCCCCTCAAGGATCTGACTCAGAAAGTTAGATTTTTATTTGCTCTCGCTTTGGGAGCTCGAGTCAGCGAAATAGTGGCATTATCAAGAGAAGAAGGACACATCCTGTTTACCGATTCAGGAGAAGTGACCCTCTCCCCTGATCCGACGTTTCTCGCTAAAAATGAATTACCCACCAAAAGATGGGGCCCTTGGAGAATATGCCCCCTGAAGGAGGATGTCTCTCTATGTCCAGTAGAGAGCCTCAAGGTCTATCTTCGCAGAACTTCGAACTTTGGTGGAGGCCAACTCTTCAAAGGAGAAACATCGGGCAGCGACCTGTCACTGAAACAATTAAGAGCGAAAATCACCTACTTCATTCGCAGAGCGGATCCGAACAGTACACCCGCTGGTCATGATCCTAGAAAAGTGGCATCTTCTCTGAATTTCTTTCAGAGCATGGACTTTGAAAGCCTTAAAAACTTCACGGGCTGGAAGTCCTCGCGAGTTTTCTTTAAACACTATGCGAAACAAGTGCACGAAGTCAAACATTTTGTGGTAGCCGCAGGTAGTGTTATGAAACCTGCACCTAACTCTCCGTAGAACAGTGAGTTACTTGGGACTCTAACTCTTCGGGTGCCTATGTTGACCCTCGAGCGATTCATAGTGATGTCGAAAAACACTTAGTGCTTTTATAACTGTTCTTATCCCAGGTGAAATGTCATAGTGTCACACAAGTGCCGCATGCCTTGAGCATGATGTGTTTTAATTAAAGACTTGCGTTCCTCGAGAACGAGTACCTACTAATATCCTGAAATTCCTTTTCAGATTCAAGAGCAAGCCTTTATTTCTATGTACATTATTATTATTGTAAATGAACTTTACTTTTTGCTGTAAATTATTTAATTTATGCATTTGTGAAATAAAATTTCTATTTTATTACTTGTGCGTCTCTATCAGCTCCTACTTACTATGAAATACATACCTGTCATAGTTTTATTTATTCCTCCTTTCTTATGGTTATGAAGAATTTAAGATGTCTAATCCTAAATTATATTCACCCTGACGAAGTAAGGTTCCTACACGAATACTTACTTCTGATACCCAAGAGATGAACTCTATACACAGTGTCCAACCACCACTGGTCTAATTTCAGAATGTTCCTATACAAATACCAAACATTCAGCTTCATCTCTAAGTTCTTCAAGTTCTTCTCTCAGGATGAATAGCCCTTCAATACCACTTTGACGTCGGCATAGCCCATGGGAACTTCACTGCCAAGGGGGGCAGGATACTTCGTCCCTATGGTTCTTTACCTAAGATTACTTTGCTGTTTTGTCAATGCCTAGGCACTTAATAATAGGGGAAAATCTACCACGATACATTGATTCTCTGGTACTCTTCCATCAGGACGCCATGGCTTGAGCCCAAAAAACGGATTTTGAGCGAAGCGAAAAATCTATTTTTGGGTGAGATAGCCATGGCGTCCTGATGGACCCTCCCTACTACTTCGTCCAGTTTTGTTCCCTCCCTGTGCTTCTGTATCATGGTGATGGGCAGCAACTGGCTTCAGGATGAAGACGGGCGTGACGTCATTAGAGCAATGGCGTCCGTTTGTTTACGTCTCGAGTATCAGTATGTTCATACAAGTGTTCATGCATGAACACTTGTATGTAGGCTCCTGGCCTGGGGGCTATAGTAGCCGACTGGTATGAGGTCAATCGATGACCGATAAAAAGCGTCTAAACACGATATAAAAGTTCCTAGCTATGAAGACTAAATAAACTAATGTAATCGATTAGTATATAGTGTAAGGCCGGAAACGTTGTTGTGGCTAACTAAATAAGACATGCATAACAACAACGACGCCATAAAATGGCGGGTCCGGTAGAGGCACAGCTCTGCCACAAAACAGCAATTATCTCGAAAAGTAATATTTACTTTACGGCCAGAGCTTAATTAAACAATACTGGAACCTTGTATTCAACTTTCCAGAAGAAGGCGAGGCTGAAGGTAACGACATAGCGAAGATGCAAAACGATAAAGTTAACACAGGGAAAATCCGTCTAAGTAGGGCAGCTACTAAACAAAGGATGAAGACGGGCGTGACGTCATTAGAGCAATGGCGTCCGTTTGTTTACGTCTCGAGTATCAGTAGTAGCCACGAGTGAGATTAGCTGTGGAACGGCTCCCAGCTATTCTCAATCCTTTCACACCGAAGCATTAACTCTGTTCGGGGTGAAGATAGCTATGTGGCGCGTTCAGACATGCGCGTCCCCTGTTGTATTACGATGTCTTAAAGGGAAACCTTTGAGATACTCGCTCCAGAAGTTAGAATTCTGTGATAACCTGTGGTTAAATTCTCTGGGAATATCTTAGTAGTCTTATACCCAAGGAAGCTACCAAAAAGGAACCTTCCATCAGGACGCCATGGCTATCTCACCCAAAAATAGATTTTTCGCTTCGCTCAAAATCCGTTTTTTACCCCAATATTCTAGAATTCTGAAATGGGTTAGATACAATATTATTCATGATTCTGATTATACTATATATGGGGCTCAAATTCTATACCAACTCAATGTGACGCAAAAATTGTTTCTATGTCTGGCAACCAGATATATTTCAGTCGATATAAGTAAAAAAAGTGAAAATTACTCGTTTTTACCCCTCTATCGCAGAATTCTGAAATGGGTAAGATACAATATTATTCATGATTCTGATTATACTATGTATGGGGCTCAAATTCTATACCAACTCAATGTGACGCAAAAATTGTTTCTATGTCTGGCAACCAGATATGTATTTCAGTGGAGAAAAGTAAAAAAAGTGAAAATTACCCATTTTTACCCCTCTATCGCCGAATTCTGGAATGGGTTAGATACAATATTATTCATGATTCTGATTATACTATGTATGGGGCTCAAATTCTATACCAACTGAATGTGACGCAAAAATTGTTTCTATGTCTAGCAACCAGCTATGTATTTCAATCGAGAAAAGTAAAAAAAGTGAAATTTACCCATTTTTACCCCTCTATCGCAGAATTCTGAAATGGGTTAGATACAATATTATTCATGATTTTGATTATACTATGTATGGGGATCAAATTCTATACCAACTCAATGTGACGCAAAAATTGTTTCTATGTCTGGCAACCAGATATGTATTTCAGTCGAGAAAAGTAAAAAAAAGTGAAATTTACCCATTTTTACCCCTCTATTGCAGAATTCTGAAATGGGTTAGATACAATATTATTCATGATTCTGATTATACTATGTATGGGGCTCAAATTCTATACCAACTCAATGTGACGCAAAAATTGTTTCTATGTCTGGCAACCAGATATGTATTTCAGTGGAGAAAAGTAAAAAAAGTTAAATTTACCCATTTTTACACCAATATCAAAGAATTCTGAAATGGGTTAGATACAATATTATTCATGATTCTGATTATACTATGTATGGGGCTCAAATTATATACCAACTCAATGTGACGCAAAAATTGTTTCTATGTCTGGCAACCAGATATGTATTTCAGTCGAGAAAAGTCATAAAAGTGAAAATTACACATTTTTACCCCAATATTCTAGAATTCTGAAATGGGTTAGATACAATATTATTCATGATTCTGATTATACTATATATGGGGCTCAAATTCTATACCAAATGTGACGCAAAAATTGTTTCTATGTCTGGCAACCAGATATATTTCAGTCGATAAAAGTCAAAAAAGTGAAAATTACTCGTTTTTACCCCTCTATTGCAGAATTCTGAAATGGGTTAGATACAATATTATTCATGATTCTGATTATACTATGTATGGGGCTCAAATTCTATACCAACTCAATGTGACGCAAAAATTGTTTCTATGTCTGGCAACCAGATATGTATTTCAGTCGAGAAAAGTAAAAAAAGTGAAATTTACCCATTTTTACCCCTCTATCGCAGATTTCTGAAATGGGTTAGATACAATATTATTCATGATTTTGATTATACTATGTATGGGGATCAAATTCTATACCAACTCAATGTGACGCAAAAATTGTTTCTATGTCTGGCAACCAGCTATGTATTTCAGTCGAGAAAAGTCAAAAAAGTGAAATTTACCCATTTTTACCCCTCTATCGCAGAATTCTGAAATAGGTTAGATACAATATTATTCATGATTTTGATTATACTATGTATGGGGATCAAATTCTATACCAACTCAATGTGACGCAAAAATTGTTTCTATGTCTGGCAACCAGATATGTATTTCAGTCGAGAAAAGTAAAAAAAGTGAAATTTACCCATTTTTACCCCTCTATCGCAGAATTCTGAAATGGGGTAGATACAATATTATTCATGATTTTGATTAAACTATGTATGGGGATCAAATTGTATACCAACTCAATGTGACGCAAAAATTGTTTCTATGTCTGGCAACCAGATATGTATTTCAGTCGAGCAAAGTCAAAAAAGTGAAATTTACCCATTTTTACCCCTCTATCGCAGATTTCTGAAATGGTTTAGATACAATATTATTCATGATTTTGATTATACTATGTATGGGGATCAAATTCTATACCAACTCAATGTGACGCAAAAATTGTTTCTATGTCTGGCAACCAGATATGTATTTCAGTCGAGAAAAGTAAAAAAAGTGAAATTTACCCATTTTTACCCCTCTATCGCAGAATTCTGAAATGGGTTAGATACAATATTATTCATGATTTTGATTATACTATGTATGGGGATCAAATTCTATACCAACTCAATGTGACGCAAAAATTGTTTCTATGTCTGGCAACCAGCTATGTATTTCAGTCGAGAAAAGTAAAAAAAGTGAAATTTACCCATTTTTACCCCTCTATCGCAGAATTCTGAAATGGGTTAGATACAATATTATTCATGATTTTGATTATACTATGTATGGGGATCAAATTCTATACCAACTCAATGTGACGCAAAAATTGTTTCTATGTCTGGCAACCAGATATGTATTTCAGTCGAGAAAAGTCAAAAAAGTGAAATTTACCCATTTTTACCCCTCTATCGCAGAATTCTGAAATGGGTTAGATACAATATTATTCATGATTTTGATTATACTATGTATGGGGATCAAATTCTATACCAACTCAATGTGACGCAAAAATTGTTTCTATGTCTGGCAACCAGATATGTATTTCAGTCGGTAAAAGTAAAAAAAGTGAAAATTACCCATTTTTACCCCTCTATCGCAGAATTCTGAAATGGGTTAGATACAATATTATTCATGATTTTGATTATACTATGTATGGGGATCAAATTGTGTACCAACTCAATGTGACGCAAAAATTGTTTCTATGTCTGGCAACTAGATATGTATTTCAGTCGAGAAAAGTAAAAAATGTCAAAATTACCCATTTTTACCCCTCTATCGCAGAATTCTGAAATGGGTTAGATACAATATTATTCATGATTTTGATTATACTATGTATAGGGCTCGAATTCTATACCAACTCAATGTGACGCAAAAATTGTTTCTATGTCTGGCAACCAGATATGTATTTCAGTCGAGAAAAGTAAAAAAAGTGAAAATTACCCATTTTTACCCCTCTATCGCAGAATTCTGAAATGGGTTAGGTACAATATTATTCATGATTTTGATTATACTATGTATAGGGCTCGAATTCTATACCAACTCAATGTGACGCAAAAATTGTTTCTATGTCTGGCAACCAGATATGTATTTCAGTCGAGAAAAGTAAAAAAAGTGAAAATTACCCATTTTTACCCCTCTATCGCAAAATTCTGAAATGGGTTAGATACAATATTATTCATGATTTTGATTATACTATGTATGGGGATCAAATTGTATACCAACTCAATGTGACGCAAAAATTGTTTCTATGTCTGGCAACCAGATATGTATTTCAGTCGAGAAAAGTAAAAAAAGTGAAAATTACCCATTTTTACCCCTCTATCGCAGAATTCTGAAATGGGTTAGATACAATATTATTCATGATTTTGATTATACTATGTATGGGGATCAAATTGTATACCAACTCAATGTGACACAAAAATTGTTTCTATGTCTGGCAACCAGATGTGTATTTCAGTCGAGAAAAGTAAAAAATGTGAAAATTACCCATTTTTACCCCTCTATCGCAGAATTCTGAAATGGGTTAGATACAATATTATTCATGATTTTGATTATACTATGTATGGGGATCAAATTCTATATCAACTCAATGTGACGCCAAAATTGTTTCTATGTCTGGCAACCAGATATGTATTTCAGTCGAGAAAAGTCAAAAATGTGAAAATTACCCATTTTTACCCCTCTATCGCAGAATTCTGAAATGGGTTAGATACAATATTATTCAGGATTTTGATTATACTATGTATGGGGATCAAATTCTATACCAACTCAATGTGACGCAAAAATTGTTTCTATGTCTGGCAACCAGATATGTATTTCAGTCGAGAAAAGTAAAAAAAGTGAAAATTACCCATTTTTACCCCTCTATCGCAGATTTCTGAAATGGGTTAGATACAATATTATTCATGATTCTGATTATACTATGTATGGGGATCAAATTTAATACTAACTCAATGTGATGCAAAAATTGTTTCTATGTCTGGCAACCAGATATGTATTTCAGTCGAGAAAAGTCAGAAAAGTGAAAATTACCCGTTTTTACCCCTCTATCACAGAATTTTGAAATGGGTTAGATACAATATTATTCATGAATTTGATTATACTATGTATGGGGATCAAATTCTATACCAACTCAATGTGACGCAAAAATTGTTTCTATGTCTGGCAACCAGATATGTATTTCAGTCGAGAAAAGTCAAAAAAGTGAAATTTACCCATTTTTCCCCTCAATCTGCAGAATTCTGAAATGGGTTAGATACAATATTATTCATGATTCTGATTATACTATGTATGGGGCTCAAATTCTATACCAACTCAATGTGTCGCAA
This sequence comes from Palaemon carinicauda, assembly GCF_036898095.1. Lineage (NCBI taxonomy): Eukaryota > Metazoa > Arthropoda > Malacostraca > Decapoda > Palaemonidae > Palaemon > Palaemon carinicauda. Next base: position 101,165,358 of record NC_090736.1, read on the forward strand.
AAATTGTTTCTATGTCTGGCAACCAGATATATATTCAAGTCAAGAAAAGTCAAAAAAGTGAAAATTACCCATTTTTACCCCTCAATCTGCTCAAAACTACACATTGTTCTAGAAGTTTTATTTCACCTGTGACCAAGAAAATCAAACTATTGTTCTCTAGTCTTGGGTAGTGCCTTAACCTCTGTACCATGGTCTTCTACTGTCTTGGGTTAGAGTTTTCTTCATCTTGTTTTGTTAAAGTTTTTATAGTTTATATAGGAAATATTTATTTTAATGTTTTTACTGTTCTTAAAATATTCTATTTATTCTTTTTTCCTATCCTCACTGGGTTGCTTTCCCTGTTGGAGCCCTTGGGCTTATAACTTATCCTGCTTTTCTAACTAGGGCTGTAGCTTAGCAAATAATAATAATAATAATAATAATGATAATAATTATTATTATTAAAAAAGGCAAAAACTTGAAAATTGACAAAATTTATCGCCCAACCACCAGGCCTGCTTCCGGATGCAACATGCTGCCAAAATTTCATTCTTATTGTTTTTAATTTGCTTTCATTCTTTTTTTATTCCACATAGTAAGCAAATCTAGGAATGAGATTTATTTTTTTATTTTTCAATATCTGTGCAGTCATTTAAGCCCACAGTTCATTTATCAACATTTGTGACTGATACAGTGATAGGTGTATTAGTATTTTGATTCGATTTTAAGATGAGTAATCTTTGAGCAAACAATATTTCCCTTAACCATTAACAAGACTGAATGAAAAGGCATAGTGACAGTGTTGCAAGATGGGCGAGACTAAATATCCCTGTTTTGGTCTTTCAAAATTGGTTCATGGCTATCTCCTGAACTTGAGGTACATTCAACAATAGGAATACAGTGGGCCTATAGCATAATAGAAATCTAGATACAAATCAAATATTTGTGAAGAAAAGGTTACGAATTTACTAAAAGAAAAACTTCCTATTTCTTTGAAAACCAATTTTTTTTTTCGTTAGTGTGAAGGAAGAAAAATAATATATGATGAGCGAGGATGGATATTTTAGAAAATATATATAAAGTTATGAAAAACAGGCGTACATAATGTGTTGAATGCATGCCGATAACATAATTTTAATTATTTGTGGAGAAAATTCCAAATAAATAGTAAAATTATCCAACATGAAAACTGATTCTGTTGTTTTCAAGCTTATTTATTGTCTAATAGAAATTCTTTGGGTCGGATTAAAAGCTTCGTTAATCCTTTGTTTGCCGGGAGGGATAATAGTTAATCTGCAACAACATAATAGTTAAACTGTCGATCTACTCCCACTACCATCTGTTCAGAATTCGTGCCCTCATTAACAGAAACAATCTTTTTGCTATTTGTTATAGATTTTGTGTCTTCCCAATTTCATTTTACATATATCCTGCTTTTCATAAATATGAAACCTTCGAATAAAATTTCCCAATTGATTTTAGTATTATTTTTCCCTTTTTACCCTCTTGGACTCAAAATTTCCCAAAAACGTTAATTTTCCTCCAACTGGCCACATTATGACTATCAGTGGTTTGGGCTTTATATACACCAGAGTATTAGTACCCTCATTAATAGAACCAAGTTTTCTACTATTTGTTAGAGATTTTGTAGCTTCTCCCATTTAAGTATCGTGCTTTACATAAATGCGAAACCGAGTAAACTTTCTCTGTTGATTTCGAAGTTTTCTTCTCATTTTCCTAAAACAGGGAAATTTTCCTCTATTCTGTTTTAATGTTAATATTTTATTTTAATTGTTCATTACTTAAGTCGTTTTTTTCCTTGTTTCCCTACTATGATCCTATCGAGACACTATACTAAAACATCGTCTGTTATTATGACCTGGCCTTACTAATCGAGAAAGTTATTTACTGCTAGCCGAACATAACGCTATCCTCGGGTAGCTATCTCCGGGTAGAAAGATTTCAGTTAGTACAGCTGCTGGCAAATGTTAGCATCTCGAGGATTGCGACACCAACGGTCGATGGCTTTTTGCATGTGTATTTTTGCCACCTGCGGTGTCTTGCATTGCCTCTTGATTCTCTTCTGCGGTAAGCATCGCCCACGTTGGAATACCGGCTTTCAAGGTGGAACCAGGTGAGACTCCTCCGTTGATGCATCCTCTTCCTGATCTGCTGTGGGAGCCCTAGAGCTCGTCGTTTCAAGTACGGAGACAGTTGCCAGGTAGGAAAGACAATTTGCTTAATTTTTTGGATTGGGGCTACATTTCCCTGCCTTTGATGAGAAGTTCTGCGGAGCTGTACTCCCTACAGTAGCAGAGTGAAGTGAAGTCGCTACCTTGTTTGGAGCTGTGGGTGTTTTACTCCAGCCTCAAAGAGTGTGAGAACATTTATGTATTTAGTGTTTTGTTTAGTTATTAAGTTGTTTTTTTTACTCTCTCTAGTTAAGAGTGTGGTGTTTCCCTTCTGGGGATTTTTCTTGATTAACTAAATGTTTACTCTCGTTGAGAGTGTGGTGTTTCCCGTTGGGGAGTTTTGCTAGTGATTATTTGTTAAGTGTTAATTATTATTTGTCAAGCGTTAGTTGTTCATAGTTAGTTATAAGTCGTTAATTCAACTTGTTATGTAATCACAAGGATGACTTTGCTAAAAATTGTTGTTAATAAATATTGTTAAGTTTCCCAAGTGTTTTCGTTTCCACTGACCAATTTTATATAAGGTTTTATGAAAATGACTGACCTCTATTATCGTGTAATAAGAACTTTCACCATGGGCCGACTAGGGTCATAACATACTTGGTGATCGTGACAGGATAGGGAGCTCAGTGTACCCGGTATTTTAGTCGGTGGAGCGACACTCGGGTGGACTCCTCAATATTTTTTTTTCTTAGTATTGCCTTCTTCCCCTAAAATTTTTCCTTGTTTTACAAAATAGAGGGATTTATTTTTTATCCATCTGAATTTTTTTGGGTTAGCTGATTGCCTGAAGTATTTGCCCCTGCTTAGTAAGAAACAATTAGTTGAGTGTGCTAAGTGGTTTTGTGTTCCGCAGACGATGGCGGATACCAGAGCAGAGATGTTGGTTAGTTGCGGATAAGATCAAACAGGAGTTAGCTAAAGGTGAACATCCAGGGAGTGAGAGTGAGGTAATAGGCGATAGTGAGGAGAGTTCAAGTGAGGGTTTCGAAGAGGACAAAGTAAGTTTGAGGGCTGGCCTAACTCTGTTTGAGGATCCTCCTGTCTTAGGTAACATTTACGAGGGTCCAGCAAATTTACCCCAGGTTCTGTGTAATTTGTCCTCTAATCTGTTCTTGCCCCCCCCCTCCCCCTTATTCTGTACCCATTAAATCTCAGGCCCCTGTTAATGCATTGGGTGATTCCAAGCAGGAGAAGGAATACAACCTTATTTGTAAACGTATAGAGTTGAAAAAAAAGGAGTTCGAGGAGAACGAGCGGGTAAGGCGTCATGAGTTGAAGATGGTGATATTATATATAAAGATGGCTAGGTTGCAGGGGGCCAATTTGATAAGTTTCCCTAAAAATGACCTCCAAGATAGGTTTAATATAGGTGCTGTAATGAAATTGGTGCCGGTTTTTGATGAAAAGGATTTCCCTGAGTTCTTCAAGGCATTTGAGCGTGTGGCCTCCCGATTGTCTTAGCCCGCACAAATGTGGACCGTGTTAATTCAGTGTAGGTTAGTGGGCAAGGTAATGCGGGTGTATAAAGCCTTGGAGAAGGGAGTAGCTCGGGATTACCAGAGGGTAAAAGGCTTAATTTCAAAATCATATGACTTGGTCCCTGAGGCCTACCGCCTCCTGTTTCACAACTATACCAAACACCCTAACCAGTCTTGCGTGGAGTTTGCATGCGTCAAGGAGGAACAGTTCGACGACTGGCTGAAAAGTCATCAGATAGTCACTTTCACTGCATTACGTGAACTGTTGATCCTTGAAGAGTTTAAGAAGGCCTGTGGCAAGGAGTTCAGAGTTCACCTGCTAGAGGTAATAAGTGTTAAATTAAGTAGTGCCTCTCAGTTAGCAGATGAGTTTGTATTGACTCATTGGTCAGTTAGCGGTAGCTTTAATTATAAGTCTTTAAATAATCAAACATCTTGCTCCCCTGGTAGTGGTAGGAGAAAGAAAACCTCCTCGTCGACTCCCCATATCCCATAGAGTGGTAATATTAATTTTAATTTTTTTTCAGGTGATAGGGATGTTCGTAGAGTCCAAGGAGGTCCTCTTCTCCCTAATATTCTTGCTAATATAGATTTCCCAAGTTGGGGAAATAAGAGGTACAATGGGAATAGAAGCTCAGGCGCTAAAGAAAGCTGTTTTTTGGTGCAACAAGCCTCAGCATCTCCAAAACCAGTGTAATGCTCGTAGGAGGTACCTACAGCGCAATAATCAAAATCCTGTAGCCTTGGTTAATGATAAGTCAGAGGTTAGTAGCAGTAGTCCTGTAGACAGACCTGTAGTAGATAGTAGTTTAGTAAATGATAGTAAGCCTAATGTTCCTGAACCCCAATCATGACTCAAGTATGACTAATATGTGTGGTCTGGAAAGTTGATTTTTGACACTCAAGTTGTCCACGTGAAGTTTTTTAGGGACACTGGTTCTGCCAGGTAGTTAGTCATGAAAAGGGCTCTAAATGGTTTGAAAATTATACTGGAAATTTTGTATTGTTGGGAGGTTGTCCGGATTCAGTTTTGTCTGCTCCTTTGGTTAATGTCCACATGTGTTTTCCAGGATATTATCGCGTCACTGAGTTGGCTGTGGTGGATAGTCTACCTATTCCGGGTATTGATGGTATCCTGGGAAATGATATGCTGGATAGTGAAGGACGGGAGCTGTAAATGCTAGTCCCGTGGCTCTAGCGACTCGGTCCGCAGCAAAAGCTGCTTATTTACTTAATCTGGATAATGATGATGACTTAATGTTAGGTAGTGTAGTTAGATGTTTTAAGGCACGGGCCAGTAGAGAGTAGTTGCAATGATGTAGTTGATATGAAACTTGATTGGGACAGAGCTACTTTTATTAAAGCTTAAAATAATGAATTTAATTTTGACTTGTGTAATGTTGAGTATCTGACTAAACCTAGGTTTGGAGTTGTAAAGGGCTTATTATATAGGTTTAGTTGTCCCGCATCTGATAATTTGAGTAAAACTGGTCAGGTGGAACAGATTGTGGTACCTTCTCAATTTAGAAATTCTGTTTTGAAGTTAGCTCATACTAATTTTTTTTTCAGGTCATTTGGGTGTGTTAAAAACTTTTCATAGCCTGGCTAAGTATTTTTGGTGGCCTGGAATTGAATTTAGTGTGAAGCAGTTTATCAGAGAGTGTGAGACTTGGCAGGTTATGGGTAAATCAAATCAGGGGATCCCTAAAACCCCATTGTACCCCATACAATGTGGTAGGTCCCTTACCCAAAACTAAAGCAAGTTATGTATATTTACTAAATATCAAGGATAGAGCCTCTGGCTTTCCTGAAGCTATACCTATGAGGCGTATTACTTCCAAAGTTGTCTTTGAAAAATTAAAGGATTTTTTTTTACAGGGATGGTCTCCCTCATGTAATTCAGACCGATTGTAGGACGAATTTCACGAGTAAGGTATTTAGGGGTAAGTGTGCTGAACTGTCCAGTCATCACATCACCAGCGTACCTTATCACTCGGAGAGTGAAGAAACATTGTTATGATCATGATATTGACTGGGACAAAGCACTCCCTTTTGCCCTCTTTGCTATCAGGAATCACCCTAACTCTTCCACTGGTGTAGCCCCTTTCGAGTTGGTATTTGGGTACAAGGTCCGTGGACCATTGAAAATTGTTTTTGAAGTGCTCCAATCCAACCGGAAGGATGAAGTTTGCCAGGGGAAATTTGGAACGGTCCCAGTCAGTAATGAAGAACAACTTTGACATAAAGGTAACGGTATAGTCATTTGAACCTGGGGTGTTGGTTTTCATGCTGAGTATGGACCTGGATAGTTTTCTTGAACCAAGATATAAAGGCCCCTGGAAGGTTTTGAGGAAACTGTCAGAGGTTAACTATGAAATTGAAGCTATTGGTTCGAGCTGTAAATGTAGGATATTTCATGTTAATCGTCTGAAACCTTATATTGGTAACCAAGTGATCCATTAGCGATAGTGTCCGAGCCTGTGTCTGTGGTACTGGATGTGTCTCTCGAGGACTCTGACGAGTTAGGGTGTCAGTTTCCTTCAGATGCATTGGGTAAAAAGAAGCAAAATTTAGAAATGTTAAAAAGTAGGTTAGATCATTTAGATGTTAACAAATGGGAAGATATACTCAATTTAATTTATTCCTTTTCAGATCTTTTTCAGGATGCTCCAGGTAGGACAATATCTTAAGTCATGACGTTGATGTAGATGATGATTCCCTTTCAAGCAGAATCCTTACCGTCTGAACCCCATAAAGTGGGATTTGTTCAGTGAAGAGATAGAGTATATGTTGAAACATAACCTTATTCAACCATCAGTAAGTACCTGGAATTCTCCTATTGTACTAATAAAGAAAGCAGACGGTAAGTTCCGCATGTGTGTGAACTACCGTAAAGTGAACGCCAATACAAAAAAGGATTCTTTTCCTCTCCCTCGTATTGATGATTGTCTGGATTGGATTGGTTCTGCCAAATTTATTTCCAAGTTGGATCTTTTTAAGGATTTTTGGTAGGTTCCTTTGTCTGACCGAGCTCATGAAATATCCGCATTAGTTACTCCGTTAGGCCTATACGAGTGTAAGGTCATCCTTTTAGAAGGAAAAATGCTGCATGTACTTTTCAAAGGTCATGAATTGGGTAATTTGTGGTTTGAAAGGAGTAGAAATTTTTTATTGATGACTTGGTAGTATATAGTAATGACTGGGATACCCACATGTTAAAGTTATGTAAGGTTTTTGAAACACTTAGGTCTGCAGGGTTAGTTGGTTATTTGGCTAAGTGTGAATTGGGTCAGGCCAAGGTTTTTATTTGGGTCACGAGGTTGGTTCAGATCAGGTGGCTCCAAAACAAGCTAACCTCGAGGCAATTATAAATTTGAATAGGCCTGGTAAAAGGTAAGAAGAGTGCTGGGATGACGCGTTATTATCACAGCTATCTGCGTAATTATTCTGATATTGCTCAGCCTCTTACTAGTTTATTGGAAAAAGAAATTGTTTTAGTGTCGGATCAGTGAGAAGAATCTTTTAATAAACTTAGGCATTGGAGGTGTCCTTTTTCAGAGAAAGGAGAATGGTGTTCATCCTGTGTATTACTAAAGTAAAAAGCTTCTGGCGGAGGAAAAACGTTACTTCACTATAGATAAGGAACCTCTTTCTTTGGTCCACACTCATAACTATTCCCAGCCATACGTGACAGATATTTCTGGTTTTCATCAAGCGGATGAAGGGAGCAAACCAAAGGAATTTGCGCTTGGCCCTTTTTTTCTACAGGAATTCAATTTGGTTATAAAACTTCTTAAATGGACTGACAACAAAATTCCTGATACCCTTTCTAGAACTTAGTGTACTAGCTTGATCCTTCTCATACGCCCCCTTGCTCGTTTCTCCATTGAGGTTGTATGAAAAAAAATTTGTTACGATGTAGCTCTGTTTAAATGATAGCTTTGTAGATAAAGATTGAGTTTTCTTTGAGTGGTATACACTCTAGCGGTTTATAAAGGTTCCCCTAAATTAATTATTGATTTGTTCCGATATACTTGGACTTTTGATTGTATAATAATATATTTGACATTTTGGACTATAATACCGGTGTATTGTAGGTTAAGGTGTATGTCTGTGGGTGTACCAGTAAGTTTATTTAGGTTTAGTTAGGCCTGTTTGTATAGAATTAAAGATTTTTGACGAAGTACGGCAATAATAGATCTTTAAAATAATGGTAAGCTATATAAAGCTCTTGGTTTGCATTCTTTAAGGGTAGTTTCTGTTTGGTGTTAGGTTTATTGTTTGATATTTATTTTTCTTACTTTACAGGTGCATTTCCACTTATATATATAAAAAAAGATAATAATTTTTCTGTTTAATTTCTTTTTTCTTCTTTAGAAGAAGATATTATGTGTTAACGTAATTTTGGATTTAATCTTTGTCAGCCTTGTTTCTGCATTTTTGTTTTATGTAAAATTAGTATAAATTTCTAGTTTATAGGGCTTTAATTGAGAATTTAGATTTTTTCTGTTGAAGTGCTGGTTTAACCTCCTTCCCGCTCATTTAGAGATTTATAAGTGTCTAGTTTAACACATTGTTTTTTTTTTTTTTTTTTTTCGAGTCCTTGGTGAGAAGAGACACCTGAGTTTACTTGTGAGGAACTTGATTGCTAAAGTAAACAGTTCGGGCTCAAGGTTTCCAGGACATACTGCGTCTGCTGGTTAATGTTATCTTTTTGAGGATTGCAACAGCAACGGTCGACGGCTTTTTGAAGGTGCATTTCTGCCACCTGCGGTGTCTTGCATTGCCTGTTGATTCTCTTCGTCGGTCCACATCACCGGCGCTGGAATACGTCTTTCAAGGTGGACCCAGGAGAGACTCCTCCATCGACGCATCCTCTTCCTGATCAGCTGTGGGAGCCTTGGAGCTCATGGTGTCAAGTAGGGAGAGTAGGAAAGACAATTTGCCTTTTTTTTGGATTAGCGCTACGTTTCCCTGCCTTTGGTGAGGATTCCTGTGGAGCTGTACTCCCTACAGTAGCAGAGTGAAGTGGAGTCGCTACCCTGTTTGGAGCTGTGGGTGTTTTTCTCCAGCCTCAAAGAGTGTGAGAACATTTATGTATTTAGTGTTTTGTTTAGTTTTTAAGTTGTTTTTGTTACTCATTCTAGTTGAGGGTGTGGTGTTTCCCTTCGGGGGATTTTTCTTGATTACCAATTGTGTGTGGTTAATTAACTAAATGTTTACTCTCGTTGAGAGAGTGGTGTTTCCCGTTGGGGAGTTTTGCTAGTGATCATTTGTTAAGTGTTAATTATTATTTGTTAAGCGTTAGTTGTTAGTAGTTAGTTGTAAGTGGTTAATTTGAATTGTTAGGTAGTCACAAGGTTGGCTGTGCTAAAAATATTTGTTAGTAAATATTGTTAAATTTTCCTAATTGTTTTCATTTCCACTGACCAATTTTTATGTCTGATATTATGAAAATGACTGACCTCTATTATCGTACAATAAGAACTTGCACCACGGCCGACAAGGGTCATAACGTATATATATTTATAATATATATATATATATATATATATATATATAATATATATATATATATATATATATACAGTGTATATTCATATATACATATATACACACACACACATTATATATATATATATATATATATATATATACAGTCTATATTCATATATACATATATACACACACACACACACATATATATATATATATATATACTATATATATATATATATATATATAATATATATATATATATATATATATATATACCATATATATATATATATATATATGTATATATATATATATATATATATCTATATAATATATATATATATGTATATATATATATATATATATACTTATATAATATATATATATATATATATATACTTATATAATATATATATATATATATATATATATACTTATATAATATATATATATATATATATATATATAGTGTGTGTGTACATGTTTGTGTGTGTGTTTGTGTGTAAATTACTATCACTATCATATGCATTCTATAACCATACTACCAAGCATATATATGTTTATCATGTGCATAAAATTTCAACACAAATCTTCTCATTATAAATTTTCACAGGAAACCTCTATATCGCCGTAGTATTCGTCAAGTCTTCTCATTACCAGTTTATTGTTAATTTTTTTTTTCTTGGAAATTTATCATTGATGTTTCTTTTGAAAGTTAGCCTTGGATATTTTCCATGAAAATATAGTCTTAAAAGTGCAAATATTATCATTGATACACTAGAGATATAAATTTTTTCACTTGTCCATAATATTGTATTTGTGAAAAAAAAATTGAAAAACTGTTAAATTTTTTAAAGAATTTAATATGTATTATTACTATCATAATCTTATCATCATTTCCATTATCATTATAATTATTATCAGATTTATTATTATTTTTATTATTATTATTATTATTATTATTATTCTTATTTTTATTTTTATTCTTATCTTTTTTTATTATTATTATTATTATTATTATTATTATTATTATTATTATTATTATTATTATTATTATTATTATTATTTCCTTATTTTATAATAATTATTATTACAATTATTATTGTTATTGATCTTGTTATTGTTATTATTATTACTTCGGAAAACGTTCCCTGTAACTATTATGTATATGTCTATTATAATATATCTATCTATTCCTAAATATTGGATACATATTAGACCTTTTTTATTAACCTATTTCAATAAATCTTCTTCTTCTTCTTCTTCTTCTTCTTCTTCTTCTTCTTCTTCTTCTTCTTCTTCTTCTTCTTCTTCTTCCATTAAAACCTAAAATTACTAATATCCTAGTTCATGTTTTCAATTATTATCTTGGAAAGAAAACAAAAATATCTGTTAATGATGGAGGACTGTTTGCTGGTAGAGGTTGTTTTCAATGATACCATCACTGAAGGAAATGACAGTTAGCCCGTTAATTTCCATCAAATAGGTTTCAAGGAAAATGAGATATAACGTACATTGACAGACGGGCAGAGACTATCATTAAATGGTAAATTTATATTTACAATCGGATCCAATTAATTTGAATTTGCATTGAGAATAGCTTGACCAGAAACATTTCGTATGAGTCATAAATATATTTCAAAAATTGCACTAACTAATCACAAACGTATATATATATATATATATACATACACACACACACACACATATATATATATATATATATATTGGTATATATATATATATATATATATAAATATGTATAAATACATATCTATATATATATATATATATATATAATACACACACACACACACACATATATATATATATATATATACACACACATATATATATATATATATACACACCTTATTCAACACCTGTAAGAGAGAGAACTGGTTGAATGGAAAATCTTATGGGAAATGGTGCATAAAAATGAAAATGAAGATAAATAAATAAGTATAATAAAAAATACTAAATGTGAAAATAAACAAAACTAAGGACATGACAATTATATTTACCTTCCTTGTAAATATAACAAAATATGTCTGATGGCCTAAACAAAATCTTGCTTCAAAAAGTGAGAGTTAATATTCTAACTAAATCAACATAGGGGAAAATTTAATCAAGGAAATGGAATTTACTTGGAGGAGAATAGGATTCTTCTCGACCATGATGCGACTTTGCTGAGATTAAAACCTTCCTCTACACTCTACAGAGAGTCTTTTTGAAGAATTTTGGGATAAGGGGATAAATAGCTTTTCTGTGGGAAAAAAAAAAATTCATGGTTATTACGAGTTAACAAAAAATAATCTATAATAATCCATAAAGGCAATGGATTCACTTTTTAGAAATCAATTTTGTCATACTTTTTATCCGTGCTTGCACATCTAGAGATGAACCTCTCTATGATATTGTTTTCAGGAATCAAGAAAAAATGTTATCCGCATTTGAAACACGGTTAATTTTATATCACAATTTTCACACTGAAATGACTTATCCAATAGTAGTATTCCATGGAACTTTTGTAAGTGGTTTTGAGAGAAGATAAATCTTTTGGAAAATAAACTAACGGGGGAGGATGATTTTACAAGTTTTGCTTAGTAAAATTGGAGATTTTGATGTTAATTTGACGAACGGGTAGCGCTTTTGCAGATGGAATAGATATATTAAATGTTATGTTGAGAAAAGATGAAGCTTGTCAATGTTTTCTTTACACAAGTTAAAGTTTTGGAAAATTATGTTGACGGGAGACTAAATTGCTGGGAACATCGTGGTGGGGAAAAAAAAATAAGTAAGGGTTGCTAGATCAGCTTGCCTAATTTGATTTTTTGTCATTTTGTTAATGTTTTGGTAGTGGGAATTACAAAAAAGTTAAGGGTTTCATTTTCTTGTAACATTTCTAAGGTCACCATCTTCTTTTACAAAATGACCGCCACTGCACCCTGGGAAAAAAATAACAGTATTTATGCCAACAGAGCATCTTTATGCACATATTCAAATAGTTACCCCATGATTTCATCTGTGAGTAGCTAAATGTAAATATCTTAGGATATAATGATTGCTGTTGTATTGATTCATAAGATTTTTTTTTCTTTTAATCATAATTTGTTTTAGAAAATCAGAATCATTTTGTAAAATGAAACTTTCCAAATATGATGATGGCACTTACACGTAAGCATAAAATACTAGGCAATACATCTTTATATTTTACAAAATAAAAATCAACAATGCCTTACTCAATTCAAAATGAGAGAATTAAGGCTATATAATCAGTAAAAAGAGATATAGATATGTTATAACAACAGAGAATGAGGAAAATGAACGCTAGATTGGAGACTTTATTGAGGTCATGAATAGGAGATACGAGGAGAATTATTTGATTGATATACCTGAAGCTCATAATCTTGATGCGTCCATGAATGAATTCAGTAGGTTTGAAGTCAATGCTGTCATTAGTAAACTCGGGAGATGGAAACCTTCTGTTACAATGGAATGACTGCTGATATGATACTGGCTGAAAATGAAGTGACTCCCATAATACTTACTAGATTATTTTGTAAAATGTGGCATGAAGAGACAAAACCTGATGAATGGGAGTTAGAAGTGTTGGTGAAAATGGCAAAGAAAGACCTAACTGATTGCAATAATTACAGAGGCATCACACTTACGTCAGATGTCATGAAACACATAGAATGCTTATTCTAAAGAAATGAGAGAGACAGATTGATGAAAACTTGAGAGATAACCAAGCAGGATTTTGAAAAAGGTAGAAGTTGTACTGACCAAGTTTTAGTGTTAAGAAAATATTTACAGCAATGCATAGTATACCGAAAACCACTTTTGATGACATTCGTGGATTATGAAAAATCCTTTGATTCTGTGCACCGGACGATTTTGTGGAGACTCCTCCGTTATTATGAATTCCTTTTAAATATGTAAATTCATTTAAATCTCTTCATGAGCGTAGCAAGTGTAGAGTTAATGTTAGGGAAATAAAAAAAAAGATAATTTTCTGTGAACAGTGGAGTACTCCAATGGAGGATTTTCTCCAATAGTCTTTTATCCTCCTCATCGATTTTGTAATGCGCAGAACAGTCGGAAATGGTGGAGAAGGATTGGACTGAGTTGGTAATAAGAAATAAGCTGATCTACAGTATGATAATGATGCTGTCCTTTTTTGCAGAACACTTTAGGATTTGTAATGCTGGTTAACCAGAATGAATGTAATATCACACGAGGTTGGGCTCAAGATAAATAGAAGAAGGACAGAGAGGATGAGAAGGGAATATGCATTGGCTGGAGAATGGATTAATTAGGTATAATCATTTAAGAGGTATTTAGGAACTATAATCTCCAATACAGTGTCCTTAGAATTGGAGTTTAGTGAAAGATTGAAAAAAGCAAACCAGTCAATGGCTAGGTTAAGTAAAATTTGGTAATACAATAGAATCAGTCTGTATATCAGTTTAGTGATATATGGACATGAGTCGTAGTATGGCAATGAAACAATCACCAACAGATTTAGCTTGTTTGAGAACAAAGCCCTCAGAAGAATATTGGGATTAGAAATGAATCTATAAGAAATACTACTCGAGTGCCATATTCGGATAAGATTTTGGTGAGGGGTATATACTGATGGTTTGGGCATGCTCTGCGTACTCCCAAAGAGAAATTAGCTGGGTTCGACAAGGCACTAAGAGAGTTGAAGGACCCAGACGCACATGTCTGAGAACTATGAAGCGGGAAGTGGTAGATGATGAGTAGAGTACCAGTGAATTAAAAGTTCAAGATAAAGACGACTGGCGAAATCTAACTGAGGCCCTTTGCGTCAATAGACGTAAGAGGAGTTGATGATGATGAGCAGGATTAGAATTGGGGT
>NC_090736.1:101199393-101201893 GCF_036898095.1 Palaemon carinicauda
GAGAGAGAGAGAGAGAGAGAGAGAGAGAGAGAGATTTGTGTTTGACCTCTGCAACTGTCAACAGAGGCACTGAGCATTTACAACCCTGTTCATTGTTTAGCTTATCATCATCCATTAGTTAGTCGAACCCGGAAAGGTTATTACAAACTACTGTATATACTGTCTTTTTTATGCCCATAGTAAACCAATCAACGGCCAAGTATGTCAGCTAATACGAGCCGTCCTCGACACAGGACAATGCCGTCATAAACATATCTATATTATAAAAATATTTAATAAATATATTGTTGTCTTATTATGATAACATTGTGTGAGTTACAATGGTTTTAAAGAAGAGTAGTCTAAAAATATTTCCAATGGATTTCATTAAATAGAAAGCGAAAGAGATCTCTGTTAATCCTGTCTCTCATAATCCTCATGTAAATGAGGTATCACTTACACAATTTTTGCCAATGGGGAAAAATACAGCTCGTTCAGAATTTATCCATTTATTTATTTTTATTATATTTTTTTTTCTAGTACGTCCAAACACCAACTTTGGTTTTTTTTTATGCCGTAGGCAAATGGTTGTGCCTTTTGCTACATGCAAGGCATAGAAATAATAATAATAAAAAAAAAAGACTTGATTAACGTGCAATATTTAAAAATAATAGTAGAGTCTTTTTTAAATAATCTCAAAAGATATAAAGATTTTTTTGCGGGGGAGTTTCTGTAATACGTTTATTGTAGAAAATGGTTGTTCTTTCACGGGAAATCAATCATTCTGCTATATATATATATATATATATATATATATTTATATATATATATATATATATATGTATATATAAATAAATATATATATATATATATATATATATATGATAATGTGTTGTTACTAATTACAAAAAGATATATATATTTTTTTCAACAGTGTACTTTTACTATTAACCAAACTTTTTTTTTCTTTTTATTACGTTTCATCTTATACCCAAGTAAGAAATAAAGATAGAATGAAAATAAAGGTAGGCTTAGAAGCTTGATTAAATGTACAGTATATATTGTTAGAAAGATACTGTTATAAGGGCACAAGAACACGAAGTAAAAACCTCAATTTGTTGGAAGGTAATTTACGCTATCACTCTTTGTAAGAAATTGTTTATAATCCAATGTAAGTCTTATGGTACAGACATGTACAGATAATGGCCCTTAAGATGATGTAAGGGACATGGACATTGATATGATTCACATCCTAATATCAAACGGCCATTATTGATTTATATTTAAAAGTAAATATTTTCCTTTTTGCCGTAGAGCATGTAAAAGTACACAAAATACCCGTTTTATTGATGTATGCTACATGCATCAATTCTTTATACACATAATATGATATAATTATTCGGTAACCAATAACGCTGTTGAAAAAAAGGAATAGCAGTGAATGGCTAATTATAACCGATGTATTTCCACGATATAATCATTAAGTGACAAAAAAAAAAAAAAAAAAAAAAAATATTGAGCATCGGAGGCTGGATCATAGACGAAGACTATGTTGTTTTCCGATGAACGTTTTTATATATTTTTTATAGATTTGTTATAGAGAAAACGAACCAAGATATTGTCCATTATAATACAGAACAAAATAAATAAAATAAAATTACTCCATTGGAGTAACAGGAGATGATGATGATGATGATGATGATTATATATATATATATATATATATATATATAATCATCATCATCATCTCCTCTTACGCCAATTGACGCTAAGGGCCTCGGTTACATTCACCAGTTGTCTCTATCTTGAGCTTTTAATTCAATACTTCTCCATTCATCATCTCCTATTTCACCCTTCATAGTTCTCAGCAATGTAGGTCAGGATCTTCCAATTCTTCTAGTGCCTTGTGAAGCCCAACTGAACGTTTGGTGTACAAATCTCTCTTGGGGATAACGGAGAGCATGCACAAACCATCTCACTCTACCTCTTATTATAATCACATCTACATATGGCACTCGAGTAATCTCTCTTATAGTTTCATTTCTAATCCTCTCCTGCCATTCAACTCCCAATATCCTTTTGAGGGCTTTGTTCTCAATTCTGCTAAATCTATTGGAGATTGTTTTATTGTCGTACCAGGACTCACGTCCATAGAGTAAAACCTCTCTCATTAAATTGATATATAGTTAAATTTTTATATGTAATTTCAAAATTTTACTAAACCTAGCAATTGTCTGATTTGTATTTTTCAATCTTTCACTATACTCTAATTCTGAAGACCCTCTATTGGAGATCATGGTTCCTATTTACTTGAAGGATTCTACTCCAATAATCTTTTCTCCTTTCAATGATATTCCATCTTTCGTTGCATTCCCTGTTCTCATCCTTTCTGTCTTTCTTTTATTTATCTTCAGCCCAACGTCGTGTGATATTTCATGCATTCTGGTAGGCAAGCATTTCAAATCTTGTGGTGTTCTTCTAACAAGGACAGCATCATCAGCAAACTCTAGGTCAGCCAAAT
>NC_090736.1:101206893-101211893 GCF_036898095.1 Palaemon carinicauda
AAGGAAAATTGAAAGGTTTCAAGATTAAATATTTCCTATATAACCTATAAAAAAACTTTAACAAAAGAAGATGAAGAAAAATTAGATAGAATAGTGTGCAAAAGTGTAGCGTCAACCAAGAGAACTTTAACACAGTGGAAGACCATGGTACAGAGGCTAGAGAACAATGGTTTGATTTTGGAGTGCCCCTCTCCTAGAAGAGTTGCTTAACATAGATAGCTAAAGAGTTTATCTACCCTTACCAAAAGGAAAGTAGCCAATGAACAAACACAGTACCATAGTTAACCCCTTGGGTAAAGAAGAATTGCTGATGAAGAAAAAGCCAAGAGAGCCCAATATAGGGGAAATACTATAGTAGGGAAAATAATATATCTATTGTTGCAAATATTGTGATTATATTATGTTTTTCAATTGGAACTGGTCACAGACTATCAGTCTCTTGCATAATGATGAAAAGATTACCAAATGGTTTACATAATTTCTAGAGTATTCACGTTCTTTCTCTTTGCTACTCTCTACTTCCTTCTCTCATTGATTTCTTTCATTTCATTTCTTCCTTCCCCTTCCTTCTCTCTCTCTCTCTCTCTCTCTCTCTCTCTCTCTCTCTCTCTCTCTCGTATTTTCATGAAAATGTATTATACACTTTACTATTGCATTTAAACACTTTTTTCAGGTGTGCCAGCTACACTTCAGATCTAATGATATTGAATCCGAGACATCTTTATTCGAAGAGAATGAGAAGAAAATCACAGCTGAGATAATAACAAACATTACCAGTGAAAAAATAAAAATAAATCAGTCAAATACTTCATCTAAAAAAATGTACACCAAGGTCAGGTGATCGTGGGTGATTGTGCAAAAGATAATGTAAAATCATTTGAAATTGCCGGAAACGTTTCTTTTTTTATTTGCTAAAATTAAGTTGTTGAAATAATTTGTTATTTTTTTCCGTTATGCAAGCGTTGTTTGGAGCCAGTGGGTCCTGGAATTAGGCTACTGCCACGCGAAAGTTTAGTTTTTATTCTATTTCTTTTTTTATCTGTCTATTTTTTCTTAGCCGGATTATTCAAAGTCGTTTTCTTTTGGTGTGTATGATCTCTTGACTTTTCAATGAGGATTATCAGGTGTAGACTGTCTAGAGGAACAAAGTGTGTATGTTTAGTGAATGCATGTGTGAGAGAAAGAAGGGTTGTGGATTGCTAGGTGTCCCGCTAACCTGAGGACTTACGAGGATCGGCCTTGTTACAACTAAACTCATTCTTTATCCGTCTTGATATCAGTCGACCTATTCATGCTGACATCTTCCTCATTGACCAGTCCTGTATTTGAGACGGCCTTGGTACTGCAATTTTTCACAATTTAAAGTCCTACCAATTTCCTAATACTCTAAAAATCTGTCGATGACACTCTGGTGAAATTTTTGAAGTGATCAGAAATTTCTTGGAAAGATATGTCAGCAATTAATTCTTGACCACTGTATTCCACCCTTTTACTATATATCCTTGACTGCCAACATCATTTATTTTTCTTTATCTTTGTGTAGTAATGCATATAAATGTATGCGGCGGCTGCGAGTAGCCATTGGCCATGGCTAGTAAGGAACAATGACAGACTGATCGGTGATTGCAGTGGGACTTAATAAAGTTATACACCTGTTGCGCTAAAGTTGGGCCCTAAACATTTACACCCCTTGATACACGTTTATTCGTAAGACTAATATGCTACACTGTTCTGCTGGCATGTGTGTACCCGGTTTTATGCTTTGCGGGGACATTTCAGTTGCTACCTGTTACGAGGTAGCTGGTCAACTGTTAAAGATGGTAGACACCAAAAAATCTCTTATTTGTATTTAAGATAACTCAGGAAACGCTTAAAATCACTCTCAAGCAATTATTGAACACATGATCCAGAAATGATTCCAAACCCTTTTCATTTCCAGAGTGAGAAGACAAAGGTAAACTGTATCAAGCACTGGATGATTGATCAAGTTTATTTCTTGCTAGAGCACAATAAAAAAAAATTATAAGGATCAACATATATTCAAGAAACACTGGAGAAAATATCAAACAATTTATTCTAAAAACTAACGACCCTCCCCCCCCAAAAAGCTAAACACGATGTACATCAATACTCCCAATACTTTTTTCATAACCGGGAGTGCACAAACCCAAAGTCGGTCAAAAACCCTGATGATTATTTACGTTTTTTCACGATAAAGCGATAAAATTATTGCAAAGTGCACTCAAGTAACACTAGAGAACACTACCAAATAACAAATACAGCCCAAAAGGCAAAAATCGATCCCAAAATAAAGATTCCAAAAAGGTTCCCCCATGAGAAAGACCAAGCACAGCTAAAGCAGATCTGACACCAAGATGAATTGAACGAGACAAGAATGCCTACTGAGTGTGTTTGGTAACTATCCGTACGTAATAATCACATATTGACTTAACAGCTTATTATTCATTTCACCTTCTTATATTCACTGGTGGTCTTGTAATTCTGAGTGCTACTCTCAAGACGTTAATAACCTATTTCCTTCATGGGTAAATAAAAGATTGTAGTTGAGCGTAGACATTTCCTTTATTTTTATGTATAACTTTTGCTCCCAAATTTCTCATTTGGAGTATTAATTTTATGCATTTTACACTGCATGTGTAAGGTGCCTGCACTATTGATACTGGGAATTACACAATGAAGTGAGTTCAGATGATCAGGTAGAGAGAGAACTAGAGAAGCATGGACTCAGCCGAGAGAAATAGAGGATAAGAAAGATCTGAGAGATCAGAAGAGGAAGTAGGACTGGAGGCTAAAAAGAAGGGCAAAGATGAAAGGTGTAGCCTAGATACTAAAATGAAGCTGAAATGTTAATTGTTGTGCTAAGTTGATGTTAGGTACTAACATAGAGGTTACATGAATGCAACTGAGAGAGTTGAGAGCAAAAATGGCATAAAATCAAATAGTAAATCATGCGATGGCAAGCTTAAACAGGTTTATATTATCACTGCGGGCGAGAGTGAGAGATAAAGTAAGGAAACAATGTTACACTGTACGATCGTGTATGAAACATGTGCTGTGTATTGCTCTCCCCCCCTCCGCCCTCTCCTGAAGACATACATTTGAAATAGGGCACGCTGATCTTGAGAGGAGCACTGTAGGCATTCATATTGTAGGAGATACACAGATTTTAGGCGATCAATGGAGACTCAGTCTTCTTTACTATTAATGTAAAATAAGAAGTCCTTTAGTGTGCAACGAATTACAAAGAAAGATCCTTGAAAAGGGTGATTATTATTGTCTTACTAGTCTCGGTGTAAAGGGAAACGTTTCTCCCAGCGTGCAAATCTTTCAGTATGTGTTGCTTCACTGGGGCCTTGTAAGTCTTGAGTAAATTTTCCCATAACGTGATGTAAGCACCGGAGAATGTCGGAGGAGGTCTCAAAAAAGAAACAACAACCACTTCATTGGCTGCAGAGTTTGTAGGAAGTTTTCTGATAGTGAGTGATGCCCATAGAATTTGTTAATAATACCCAAAATTGAGAGATAAAAGTAGTACCCCTGTCAGAGGTAATATACTCTGGGATAACAGATTTCATTTTCCGCACTGAGAGTAAGGTGGTGAATATGAGGCGGACGTTGCAGTTCGCATGGAAATGACTCCAGGCTGACGAATGTGGCAGTCGATGATGGTAAACAGGTAACAGTGTCCTTATGATGATGGTAAGCGACATACTTTGTTGAAGTAAATGTGGGCGAAACGACACTGAGGTTGATATCGACGTAGTAGGTCTCTTACCCCCGTCACAAAGACTCTGTTACCTGTTTATCATCATTGACCAATCCACTCATTGGCCTGAAGCCATTCCTCCTCCTGAAACCATATGTAGATGTACTTTTGAAGCTTGGAATGACACAGTGTTGTGGACCGAATTCTTAGCATCCTTAGAAATGTCATGCTAAATGAGCTTCGTCTTCAGTTGCTGGTGGGGTAGATCAGCGCGGAGGTTGTGAGAGGCCAGTGATAAGATAGACCACCTGTTGCTGCAGAGGGGCAGGTATCTACGGTTGTAAGCTATCAGTATTAAAATCACGTAAGAGGGTAGCGTTGGACACATCAAGGGCAACAACTTCCCATGAAAAGGATGTGCAGGATATCAGATATTCCAATCGGATGTCAACAGGCTAAGAATGAGTATGTTGTCTCCTGGACAGTGGCCTTGGCGGAAGAGAAGGGTAAGCACCCTTGTCTACCAAAAACCTCTCTGCTGTGCCCACATCATGTGAAACGAAAAGAATATTGATAGGGAAGGTAGCAGGCATAAGCAGTGGCCTACTTACAACTTCTTTTGTTCAATGAAAACTTTGTTTGCTGAAACCCCAGATATGGACGGGTAGTAGTAAAACTGGGGTCGATGAGTCTTAGTAAGAGGCTGTAGAGGTCGTTTGTTGGGTTGTCAGCTAGAGGTAGCATATGTTAGAGGTGGGCGGTTTCTTCACCGGCCCTGTATGTCATGGGGTGGGCATTTGAATCCTGCTGATAATCATTAGCTTCAGTCGATGTTAAACAGTTGTACTCTTTGTCAGGAGTAGAGGCATTAATTTAGGTCTTAATGGTGGCGAAGTGGTTGTCTATAAGGGCATCGACATTGGACATCTGGTCCTTTATCAGTAAAATATCCACACCAGGGATGACAGGACTTATAGGTCGGCCAGGCATCATACCCAAAATGGACTAATTAGGTTCACCTCTCAGGGAGACCTGTCTGCAGCAAGTTACAGACTAGCAATATTAGTCATTCCTCTGGGGGGCGAGCAAAGCTTTTGGGTCCCCTAACGGTTGTTGAGAGAGCTGAAAAAACCTGGCCATGTGGGCAGCTGGCGATGGTGAATACAGGTCCAGAAGGTATTTTTTGAGGGCATTGTTTGCTATTTGGGCATCTCATTTGTCGCAAAGCAAATATGAAATTTCTGGGGAAGTGTCCTCAGGGATCGTTTCGAGG
>NC_090736.1:101221893-101224393 GCF_036898095.1 Palaemon carinicauda
GCTTATGCTCGGATTGTTTATGCTTCAACTGAAAGGGAATGCAATTTAAAAATAAAGGATGCCTTTTCTGGTACAACGCATGCACATGATTGGTGGACTACCCTTAACTCTGCTCTTTTTGGTGTAGATGCAACAATTTTTACTTCACTTAAACCTGATAGCTCTGTCACTTATTGTCCAAAAGAAAACGTAACCCTTTTAGGTGACATGTTTGAGAGTAAGTAGAGTAATGGGAAATTTGATCTTCCTCATTCCTGATTTCCTGATGCTAAACTAACTAGATTATCTTGTTGATCTCATGAAATTAAACCTCTCGATGGTCCTTGATGTTTATGGAGGTGTAGACCGAATGGTATTTATTTATTTATTTATTTTTTTTACTAATTATAAAGACTGCAGATTTCTTAGCTCCAACGTTATCGTTATTTTTGCAGGTTAATAAGAAGAGGAGCTTTTAGTACTTGTTATGGCATTGGTAATATTACTCAACTATATAAATGTGTTTGTGGTAGCTCAAGTCGAACTAATTACCGCCCAATTTCCATAACACATATTATGTGAAGTTTTTGAACTTCTTTTGGCAGAACGTCTCATTAGGTTTGCTAAAGGTATATATCTTTTCCGTACTTTACAATTTGGTTTAAATATAGGCCTTGGAAATCCCTTGATTGTGGTAAAAAAAAAAAACTTGTATAACTGACCTTGATTTTAGTGCTGCCTTTGACCGTTTAAATTATGAAGCCCTTATTTGAAAACTGAAACCGTTGGGAGATGGTGAGTCAGTTTTTTAGAATCATTATAGAATTTTTAAGTAATAGATCACAAAGAGTTGTTGTTGATGGGCGCCATAGTGGCTATAGGAATGTGATATCTGGTGTTCCATGGGGTAGTGTTTTTAGCATAATACTTTTACTATTTTATACACAAGATAAGTGGTTTAACATAGAAAACAAGTTTCTTGCATGTGCAGATGATGCAACAGATTTTTTCAACAATACCATCTCCTGAATGGAGGTCTGGGGCATGAATTTGAATAATAACCAAACTCAAAGTATGACTGAAAGTAGGTCAAGAAAATTTGCTCCTCAACATCTGAATCTCAATATTAATCATGATATCTTTTTTTTTATTATTATTATTAAATTCTGTATGACCATTTAAAAACTTTAGGAGTGATTCTCGTCAGCGAATTTTCATTTGAGAAATTCATTAGATCTGTATCTTCTTCAATTGCACAAAAAATTGGCTTATTGTTTCAATATTTTAGGCTATAAATCTATTCTTTTACCCCCAGGCTATTTGGAATTTTCCAACCCTTAACCTCCAGGCATTTTTTTTTTTCAAGCACATTTTGCAATATATATTTTTCAAATTGCTGCAACGGCCTTAATTTTCGTCACAGAGAGGTCAGGTTGGTCTCATTGTTTTGGAAAATGGCTGATGTTTCTCATAAAGTTATCAAAAATCTGCAAAAAAAATGTAAATAGCAGTTTTTTGCAAGGACGTACCTGTACGTCCACGAGGGTAAAGGGATGAGTTTTGTGAAACGTACCAGTACGTCCATTGTGGAAAAAAGGGTTAATTCTTTCAGTATACCTGGTTTCAAATATTGTTCTCCTGTCTGGTCTTCAGCTTCTGACTCTCATCTTAATTAGTTTGACAGGAACTTACGTTCCATTAAATATCTTATTCCTGATCTAGATATTATCTCCGGCACCATCGTTCAATTAATTTGTTATATATGTGTGTTTTAGATTATTCATAATTTTGATCATCAATTACTTTTATATCTTCCCGGAAAGTTACAACTTATTCGTAATACTAGGCATGCAGTTAATTCTAATAGTTAGACTTTCTACATCCTAATGTTCAATACTACACAGTATTCTAGAAGTTGTGGAAGGATCTTAATAATAAATGAAAGGGTTTGCCTATTACACGAGGCATACTTTTGGAATTGTGAAAATATTTATTATTAAATGCCTTTTTTCCTTTCCTCACTATATTATTTTTCCCTTTGGGCTTATAGCATCTTGCTTTTCCAATATGGGTTGCAGCTTAGTTAGTAATATATACATTTATATATATATATATATATATATATATTTATACTGTATATATATATATATATATATATATATTACTAACTAAGCTACAACCCATATTGGAGAAGCAAGATGGTATAAGCCCAAGGGCACTGATAGGGAAAAATAATGTAATGAGGAAAGGAAAAAAGGGATTCAATAATAAATATTTTCACAATTCCAAAAGTTGCTAATAAGAAAGTGCTTTGCCATATTTATTGATTTTATCCGACATATTTTATTTAATTAAAACGTTATATGATACATTGTGTGATTATGCACATATTATTTTTCTTTTCATCTATAATGTGACCTTTTTATTGGTTCTGTATCTTATTTTGTCTACAGTTCATGGTGAAGTCCGGCACCAGTCTTAAATGATTCACTAATGTAAGCTGATTATTTCTGGTATTAAG
>NC_090736.1:101231893-101236893 GCF_036898095.1 Palaemon carinicauda
GTTCGAGAGGAAGGCGAAGATTGCTTCGAGTTCTTCGATCGGATATCAGAAGACTTAGACGATCTGTTAGACGGCCATGATGCCTTGAGGGGCGTAAAGGACCCCTGGTTGGAGAAAGTTTTGGCCCTACATATACCCGGATATGCGTGGGGGACATTGATGCAACCCATACCTGTGGAAAAGGCGATGGAAAACGTGCAGGTTTTAGTAGAAGGCATGGAGGCCGCATGCCAGATGGCAGGACAACCTCAACCTTCGTCGTCATCGTCGAGAAGCCACCTGGGAGGACCGAGGAAACCGTCGACACAAGGAGCAAGACCAAAAAACCGGAACCAGAAGACGGTGCAGTGTTTTAACTGCAAACAGACGGGGCACTACGCGAGCCAATTCAACGCGGCTCGAACAACCACCGCGGGAGCAACAGCAGCGCCCCAAGCAGTCGGAGCGATAGCGCCTGCGATGGGAACGACGTCACATTACCCCAATCTTCCAGTGGGGTTTCAACAGACGCCCCCAGGATGGAGGCCTCCGGTGTCTCAACTACCGCCGCCTGCGGCTTGGCCGATGCTGCAAGCCCAAAGACGACCAGCAGCGGCGCCAGTGACTTCGGCGGCGCCAGCGGTGCAAGCGGGCTGGCGCCGATGGACGAATCAGTAGAAAGAAGACCAAAGACTGCACCCCAGCAACCTGTCATCAAAGTTAAGTTCCCTTCGAGTTTTAAGAGATGTTTGATTGATACAGGGGCATTTGTGTCACTTATTGTAGAAGTACACATTACAGTCAGTCAGGTGCATAGTGAGATTCCTTTAAAATGTCAAGGTCTTGGGGGAAAAGAAGTTCTTATAAACAGTTTTTGTTCACAACCTTTTGAGTTGGGAGACGAGAAATTTATTCATGATTTTTATGTTGTCCCAGAGTTGGGTATTACAGGGATAGATGTCATTTTTGGTTTGGATGCGATTTGGTTGTTAGGGTTGAATGTACTTTCATGTCCTGAGGGTTTGACTGTAACTTTTAGAGATCGAATCCTACCCATATGAGGGACAGTCGCATCCATAGCTCCCGTAATAGAACCTGTTGTTAATGTAACTGATAAGTGGGAACTTCGACTGACTCAAGAAGTGTGTATCGACCCCTGTGTAGCTATGGTCATCGAGTTGTATGTGTGTAACAAAAATGTCACAGAAGGGGTGGGTGTTCTTGTACCGCATGTAAACTTTGAAGATAATTTGTTGCAGGACTCAGTAGTGCAGATACAAGAAGGGAAGGTAAGGATCTTATTCCACAACTTTTCACCAGTGCCAGTGTTAATCAAAGAGGACACTCTAATTGCATGGGTAGAAATGAATGTTGTTTTAGTGTTTAATGCCGCCTTTCAGCAAAGTACCTCATCAGATCGCGCATGCGCATTGAAAGAGTGAGGATATAGCTTAACCCCTGTGCAGTACCATTATTGTGTAGCCAAAATTGTGGAGGAATATCCAGACGTGTTTGTTTTAGAGGAAGAACCTCCGGGTTACTGTGACTTTATGCCTTTCAGGATAGACACGGGAGACAGTCCGCCAGTTGTAACGTATCCGTATCGAGTACCTTTTGGTTATCAGACCGAAGTAAATAGGCAGTTAGCAGAGATGAATGAAAATGGAATAATCTCGGTCTCTGATTCCCCTTGGCGGTCTCCTATAGTAGTAGTAAAGAAAAAGTCTGGCGCGTTACGCCATATGTGTAGATTACCGTAAGTTGAACAATGTAACGAAAGGTGATTTATTCCCCCTTCCATCAATTGAGGAGATCTTGTGTAAAGTTAGGAATAACATGTTCTTTTCCACGTTGGACCTTAAGTCTGGGTATCATCAAATAGCACTTGCTCCCAAGAGTAGGGAAAAAACCGCATTTGTTGCTGAGTTGTATGGCATTAAGCATTCCCCTATTCTTGCATATAGACCTAGTTTCAATGGGGTTAGTAGAGTCTAAAAATCGGGTCTTAATTAGTATGCTTAAATACATTGTAGCAGATAATCCTAGTAACTAGTCAGATATGTTGTCTACTGCTCAATTTGCCCTAAACACAGGATATAATGAGAGTGTTGGAGATACACCGCATTACTTAGTTATCGGTCAAGATCCAAATTTGCCCTATGAAGTTTTCACGAAGAAAGAGAAGCTGCCTGTGTATAATGTAGAGGATTTTCGTACCTATGTTACCAACGTAAATAAGAGGGCTTTTGAAGTTACAAATACGTTTTTAAAGATAGCCCAAGCGAGAAACATTCGTAGTTACAACAGGAGATTCAAGACAAAGTCAAAAGAAATTCAGATAGGGAATCGTGTCTATATAAAACGGCTTCAGGGTAGAGAGCATAAGTTCGAATCAGCTTTTATTGGTCCGTTCAGGGTAATTCATATTAACCATGATAAAATAACTGTAAAGAGTATAGCTAGAGGTAATGTATACGAGGTTCATGCCTCCATTATTAAGATCGTACCAGAAAATGAATTGACGAGCGCCAATAATCGGAATGTGTCAGCAATTTACCCTGTGCTAGATGCCAATGATGTGTCAGCTGAGTTACAGCACACTCCTTGAGAGAGAGAGAGAGAGAGAGAGAGAGAGAGAGGAGAGAGAGAGAGAGAAACTGAGTGGCAGAACGCCACCCGAGCGCGTTTTCTGTTGAGGGAGAGAGAGGGCGAGAAAGGTGATGGAGCAGCTGGTGAGCGGCGGAGTATCGCCTATGCCCGTTTTCTGTTGAAAAAGAGAGAGAGAGAGGAGAGAGATGAGTGCGCGCGCTCAAGAGCTGCGTAAAAATGGTCTTAGGAGGGAAAGAAAAAGATGAGTGGAAGTAACTGTGTGAGAACAGATGAGAGAGAACTGTCTTTTTTGTTTTTGGCTGGTGATTGTTGCTTAGGAGTAAGAAAGTTTTTCTTTGAAAACTTTTTGGAGAACCTGTTTTTGTGGGGATGAGAGCGAGGCGTCAGCAGTTTGTCCAGATTGGAATTTGAATGATTGGGCATGTAGAGTTCGTAGCCCCGATGACGACGGCAGAATAAGAGAGGCGTTCGCCTCTTAAAGGGCTGAGAGACTGGAACTGAGAGTTAGTTAGTCAGGATTAGCGATAGGCTTAGGGTAATTGGTTAGCCATGGTAGGTGTCCGTCTTTTCGCAGCAGTGTGTTTGATAGCTGCTTGCGTATGTGTGAACAGTGAAGTGAGAGTACGCAAGGGCGTAGTCTTTGATGAGAGATTTAAGTTATCTTTCGCGTCTGAGGTGCATTTGTTGCTGATTAGCTATGATCCCGAGGAAGTTGCGCGGCCCCTAGTCACGATCCTGGACCAGATTGACGAGTTAACGAATCAGTTGAAAACAGTGGAAAACGGTATGACGATAGTTAAAATCAGATCGATGCTTGATAACATCAAAAGAGCACTTCGTAGTTCCTTAGAGACCTTTGATGACTTAGTGCTGTCACAAGGAGAGAGAAAAAAGCGGGCAGCTAATTGGATTGGCGAATTGGTTGAAGGTTGGACCGGACTAATTACCCGGTCGGAACTCGATCAGCTCGAAGCCTGCGTTGACTAAAGAAGAGAAAAATACACAAGTCATGATAAACAAGGTCGTATCCCATACTCGTGTTTTAGATGATAAGCTGAAGACACTTTTTATGACAGTAGCTAAAGGACAGCAGGCACTAACTATATCATGGAAACGGATTAATGAATTTGATAGTAGAATTGAACAAATCGAAAGGGACGTGATTTATGTAGAGAGCGCTGCACAATTAGCTTTTGTCGCTAGTGAGCTAACTCTTCATATGGAAAAGGTGGCCAATCAAATCCAACACTTGGCCACCACGGGTGAAATAACATCCGACATTTTACCCCCTAGGGAGTTTTTGAGGATCATTAAAAAATTCATGAAGTTGTGCCAATGTTTGTTCCCTCTGTAGAGAAAACTTTAGCTGAGTTTTATCGAATGTCAACCGTGACTGTTAATAAATCAAGGGGAAAGTTTTGTTTCACCGTAGAGATACCAGTTAAAAATGAGGATTCAGATTTTCGATTGTTTGAAGTAAAGTCACTGTGTACCCAGACCGGGACGGAGGAGTTCGCAACTCGAGTGTCAGTGGATCTGCCGTATTTTGCGGTGAATGAGAGGGATACTTGGGCTTTGGCTTTGCGTAACCTGGATAGGTGTAGGATAGGAAAAACACATGTGTTGTGTGAACCTGTGTATGCATTTTTTGCGCCTACCGCGCGTGTATGTTTGCTTGATGTGTACTTGGAACAGCCTGATTTTGCGCGTAGTTGTAAGTTCGAGGTAAGAGCAGACTTTGAGAGTGAGAGATCGTTAATTTAGGACACCGTTGGGTGGTGTCGACGAGGCAGGAGTCGAATTATAAGGTGATGTGTGGTTCGGAGAATGAGGTTAAAGTGTTGAGCCCAGGAGTCACTGTGTTGGCACATGAGGATGGGTGATCTGTACAAGGGGACGGGTATCGGTTACCCGGCCAGAGGAGAATGAAGGGTGAACGAGTGACAGTTAAGGATACCACTATGTTGAATGCATCTGTCATCTTGCCAGGGATGAATGTGTCTCATGTATTAGTTCACCTTAACCTGACTAGGCTCAGAACCATGTCCTTAGACCACCTTCCCTTTTTCGAACAGATGGTAGATTTGAAAACTTCCCATAACACTTTGAGTGTAGGATTTTATTTAGCTAGCCTGTGTGTGTTTCTTGTTGTCTTGGGTGGACTGGTTGTATGCTGTAGGCCAATGATTTGTGGACCTACCTGTCTCCGATGCCAGAGGGCAGAGGGGGACAGGGCAACTATATTGACAGAACCTCTGCCAGTAAGGGAAACTTTGGCAGGAGAAACACAAGGCCCAAGGACCGCCAGCCAGGTGTGTCATGCAGGTGAAGGTCGAGGGAACATTCCTATTGAGGGCGGGGCTTGGGTGTATCCCAATGAGCTCCCAAATGTCCGGGTGGACGTACCGTCA
>NC_090736.1:101244393-101246893 GCF_036898095.1 Palaemon carinicauda
CAGTTAGGATTGACCTACCAGATAGATCCATTCGACCGCTGATCGACACAGGAGCCAGCATTTCACTGATTGAAAAAAAGATTCTCCTCAAACCAACTACAGTCAGCGGCATCAAACATCCTTGGCACACCAGGAGGAATTACACTACGTGCAAATCATACAATGATTCACAACTTTAAGCTGGGATCTGTGAGTTTACACATGAGTTTTTTGTCTTGGCCACCTTGGGAATTCCAGGAATCGAGGTATGTTAGGAATTGATTTTATAAGCAGTAATCGAATGTGAGAGAGTAAGTGCTTGACAGAGTTAGTGCTTGTGTGGACACAGAGAGACATTTAAGTAAGGTAACTGCTGTACCTGAGAGAAGAGAGGTGTTGTCTCCCCAGACACTTACGAGCATATCAGTAATCTCTTGACAATTCGGCGCAAATAGTCTTGGAAGACTTATTACAAATAAAAGAGAACCGAGCTGATAAAATGATAGTTTATTTGTCAAATAAAAGAGTTGTGTTAGGAGGTGATCCTTTGTGTGAATTGGAGTTATGAGAAATTTCTAATAATGCTATATTGGGAGCTAAAACTCAAGCCTGCACAGAGGAATGCTCTCAGAACTTAACTATGCAAACGCGAAAACTATATCTGTCAGAATATTAACCTGTAGTTAGTGACATTGTTAATAATTATTCCGATGTATTTGCAATTGGAGACAACCCACCCGGGACGATTGATCGATTTCCCTTTAGCAATGAAACTGGGCAGGTGGAGCAGATCAGGTCAAGGCCTTGTAAGCTACCCATCAATTTCCAGGGAGAGATAGAAAGGGAAATTAGTAAATCAAAGGAACAAGGGGATAATCGAGGAGAACGAATCCCCCTTGTTATTTTCAATTGTAGTTGTCAGGAAAAAGGATGGCTTTGTAAGAATGTGTGTTGATTATAGGAAGTTGAATGCAGTTTCTAAGGATAATGTATTTCCATTGCTTGCAATCAAAGAATTACATGTGAAGGTACAGGATAGTGAATATTTTACAACTACTAATATGAAGTCTGGATACTATCAAATACCCCTTCAGGAAGACAGTAAATGGAAAACCCCATTTATAGCTAGAGATCAACTATTCAAGTTCAATAAGCTCCAAGTCATTTCTTTATATTAATGATGGAGGTTTCGTCTCTCATAATTGGCCAAAATGTTCTTGTTTATTCAGATAATTTCATAATTACAGGGAATTGGCCGAAGAACATAACAATAATAATCGTAAAGTTTCAGAAGCATTGTGATGTAATGGTATGAAAATAAATTTGTCAAAGTACAAATTTTCTGTAAACAGGTATCCAACCCTTCCCAGTAAAGTAGAAGCTATTAGAGATATCCCCAGGAGACGTACCCCTAAGGAAGTAGCTGGGTTCTTTGGACTCGCTGTTCATTACCGTAAGCTCAAATGAGGAAGTAGTGCCAATTTTACGTTACTTAGTGGCTAATGACCCTCTTCATTGACACACCATGCTTCCTACAGCTAAACTACCTTTGAACATTGTATATAATGCTTCGCTCACGGGACACGCCTTTCTTTTTAGTGTATGGACAGGATCCTGTGTTACCATATACGATCGTGATTAATTCGCAACAGTTGCCAAATTATTCAACTGAGCAATACCGTGTATATCTATTAAATCTATTGAGGAGAGTAATGAACACCACTGAAAGTTTTTTGGAAAGAGCTAAGGAAAAAACTCAGCTCAAAGTATGATGGTCTGTTTAAAACCGCACCGGTAGAAGTATTTGTGGGCGATCGTGTGTATTTGAAAAGATTACAACATAGAAAACACAACCTACAGCCAGTGTATTTGATTCCGTACCAAGTAAAGATGGTTGAATCAAACACAGTATTGATACAAAGCATTATTAATGGCGCAGTGTCTGAACATAATCAGGCACACATACATGTGGTGCCTGAAGAGGTAGTTTTCAAATGTGTCAATAAGACTGTACCTCCTTACCCCTGCATAGTAATATTCCTCGAGTTGATGAGTAGTGTTCTTTTTTTTTTGCTGTTGTTTTTTTGGTTTGAACAGGCCATATTTCTTCTTCAGACGTGTTCTTATGTTGAGGTAATTTTGCTGAGTGTAGCAATACGTATCACATACTGTTGAGTGAATCTAAAAACAATTAGAGGTTAAATAGGTGAGGTGAGATCCCCCAAACGGAGGCTGTATTATTTATATTTTTGTATGATTCCTGGTTGATGAGGCCTGGGCTATTGGCTGTGGAATTAGAGTTCAACCTTGAGGAAAGGCATTGTTAGAGAATGTGTAGATGTCAATACCTTATACTTGAAGTTATGAGAAAAGGGCGGGAAGATGAAAACCGCTAGTGGTCAATCATTGATAGTTGCAAGCGCAAGTGTTGTAGTGATTCAAAAAACCAAAATGCAAAATGGTGGTGGTGAGTTGTGTTGCAAAATTGGCCCATAAACCCGGACAAGTGAAATTGAAGGAT
>NC_090736.1:101248882-101308882 GCF_036898095.1 Palaemon carinicauda
TCAATGACAATTCTTCTATACATATACCTGTCAAATTCAGGTTTTCTGTACTTAGAATTGAAATCAACCCATCTTCACCATCGTAGCTAATTGGTAGGTTTGGGACTTGGCATTCGATTAATGATAAATTTTTTGCACATTTAAACGTGTTTCTTTCATATTTCAAATAAGCCATATATATTAATACATTAAAGTCTGGATTCTCTTAACGACCTCGGGATCAGAGCCCAAGGCGGAACCACCCAAAGACTATGATATCGTACCGGCTGGGATTTGAACCCTCGCCAGGATATCTGTATGCCAGTGACCATACCACTCCGCCATGAAGGAAGATAAAAGTCAATGACAATTCTTCTATACATATTCCTGTCAAATTCAGGTTTTCTGTACTTAGAATTGAAATCAACCCATCTTCACCATCGTAGCTAATTGGTAGTGGTATGGTCACTGGCATACAGATATCCTGGCGAGGGTTCAAATCCCCGCCGGTCCGGTATCATAGTCTTTGGGCGGTTCCGCCTTGGGCTCTGATCCCGAGGTCGTTAAGAGAATCCAGACTTTAATGTATTAATATATATGGCTTATTTGAAATATGAAAGAAACACGTTTAAATGTGCAAAAAATTTATCATTAATCGAATGCCAAGTCCCAAACCTACCAATTAGCTACGATGGTGAAGATGGGTTGATTTCAATTCTAAGTACAGAAAACCTGAATTTGACAGGTATATGTATAGAAGAATTGTCATTGACTTTTATCTTCCTTCGTGGCGGAGTGGTATGGTCACTGGCATACAGATATCCTGGCGAGGGTTCAAATCCCCGCCGGTCCGATATCATAGTCTTTGGGCGGTTCCGCCTTGGGCTCTTATCCCGAGGTCGTTAAGAGAATCCAGAATTTAATGTATTAATATATATGGCTTATTTGATATATATATATATATATATATATATATATATATATATATATATATATATATATATATATATATATATATATATATATATATATATATATATATATATATATATTTAACCCTCCATCACCCCACATAAAAAATAAACATTGGCAACTCTGCGCTGGTAGCCACTAGTAGATCAGCATTCCCTGCTGGGTTAGTCTCAAGGTTGCCCTAGGAGGGGGTGCACGTGTTTGTCTGGTGGTGTTCTTGTTGTTGTTGTTGTTATTCTTGTTTTCGGTGCAGCACACCCCACATTAGTGTTCCAGTACTATATGTCATGGGGTGACCTACACCCCACATATGTGTTTTAAGGTGTACATGGGGTGTATAACACCCCAATTTATGACATACTGGGGTGTATACCACTCCAGGTTTGTGTTTTATGTCAGGATACTGGGGTCCATCCCACCCCAGTTATATAGTTTTGTACTATATTGCTTATCCCAATTCCCTTAGTAAGTGTTAAAATTTTTGCTGCTACTACTACTACTACTACTACTACTACTACTACTACTACTACTACTACTACTACTACTACTAATAATAATAATAATTATTTACATTTCTTTCCAGGCATAAATAAATGTGTTTCAGGTTTTATTTACAATAAAACAAACAGACAATAAAATCAGTGGAATTCTAAAATAAAAGTGATGTATGACAGTGATTATGATAATTATTTACATTTCGTTCCAGGCATAAATAAATGTGTTTCAGGTTCTATTTACAATAAAACAAACAGACAATAAAATCAGTGGAATTCTAAAATAAAAGTGATGTATGACAGTGATTATGATAATTATTTACATTTCTTTCCAGGCATAAATGAATAAGTTTCAGGTTTTATTTACAATAAAACAAAAAGACAATAAAATAAGTGGAAGTCTAAAATAAAAGTGTCCCAAAAACTGTGAAAATGTCAAAGAAAAAAACATTAACAGATGATGAGTTAGAACATATGATGAATGCAACTGGTGCCTTGTCAAACTTAGATGAAGATGAGGAGGCAGTTGATAATGAAGGACTTGGAACCAACATACATGATGATGAAATGACCGCTAGTGATGAGGAGGTGGAGGATCAGGATCAGATAGAACTAGAGTTGATGTATGACAGTGGTTATGATAAGGATTATGTCCCGTCATGTAGTGATAGTGAGTCCAGTGACAACGTTGAAGGGTCAGAGGATGCTGAAAAAAGACTGAAGAAAAAGAAGGAAACTACCAGAAAAACATGTAGCACATCGACCCCAAAGAAAAAAAACCCGTATTGTTGGACCAAACCCTGGAATCTATCCAGTTGATAGTACCTCTTCCACCTTAGTTGATATACCTTCTCCTTCTTCCCCTATAGCTGGACCTAGTAATGATGTGTCTATTGCAGCCAACTCTTCTTCTGCTGCCCCTTCCACCCCTGCAGCCAGTGGTTGTGGGAGACGTAGGAGACAAGCTGAAGTTGATGTTCCAGTTCCACCTATAGTATCGTTTGATACTGCTACTTTGGATGCAAAGCATGGGTTCAGATGGTGTACCCGTCCGCAGTCAAGTACCAATCGTGCAGCCAGAAACATTGTCGCCGGTAGACCCGGACCAAATGCTGAAGCACAAGCTTGTCATTCCCCAGAGGAGTGCTTTAACTTATTCCTTGACGATTCATTTCCGGATATAGTCTGTGAGTGCACAAACAAGAGGATGGAGATTGCAGCCAGTAAGTACAAGAAGAAAACATCAACACATAAAAATGTGGAATGGGAGGAGCTAAGAGCATTTATTGGGGTGCTAATATTTTCGGGATGCCAAAAGGATAGCCATATGTCAACCTGTGACATGTGGTCTGTTGACATCGGTGCGGCACTTTACCGTGCTGCTATGTCGCAGGCTCGTTTCGAGTTTATACTTGACTGTTTACGCTTTGATGACCCACAGACAAGAGAGATGAGAAGAGAAACTGACAGATTTGCACCTTTCCGGGAACTATTTGATAAATTTATTGAGAAGTGTGAAAGGCACTATACACCCAGTGAGAATCTGTGTGTTGATGAACAGTTGGTAGGATTTCGTGGAAAATGTTCATTTAGGATGTATATCCCAAGTAAGCCAGCCAAGTATGGCATAAAGTTGGTTAACATAAATGATTGCAAGAGTAAATACCTGCTAGTAAGTATCCCGTACCTCGGAAAGGATAATACACGGCCCTCAGCTGTAGTAGGACTGGGCCATTATTATACTAAGGAGCTCACAAAGCCATACCACATGACAAACAGAAATGTGACCTTAGATAATGTGTTCACCTCCGTAGGACTTGTCTCTGATCTTCTGCAAAACTGTGGAATGACCTTGGTTGGAACGGTGAAAGCAAACAAGCGAGAACTACCAGAGAAGATAAAGACCAAAGATAATCGTGAACCTGGATCAAGTGCCTTTCTCTTCACAAAAGAGATGACCCTGGTTTCATATGTGCCTCCAGTAGGAAAGACGGCTAAGAAGTTAGTCCTCTTGCTCTCATCTATGCATAGCCAGCCAGTCCTGCAAGAGAATGGAAAACCTGAGATTATAGAATTTTATAACCTCACCAAAGGAGGAGCTGATGCATTTGATGGGATGTGTGCCCTGTACTCTTGCAACAGGAAAACTAGAAGATGGCCACTTTGTATCTTTTACTGGATAGTGAATGCTGCTATTATCAATGCAAAGGTACTGTACACAGCACACCTAGAGACGACAGGAGTTACCAAGTTTCCAGAACGCCGTCGCTTCATGCTACGTCTTGCAAGATCATTCATACGGCAATGGGCTGAGAAGAGGTTGTCGAGTGCCACCCTCCCACAGAACCTAAGAACATTGATAACTACTGTCTGCAATACCTCATCAGTAGTCAACACACAGTACCCAACAGGCCAAGTACTTGCCCAATGTAACTACCCTCAGGTACGCTGTGCTGAGTGCCCCCGCTCTCAAGACCGGAAGACACGCATCAGGTGCCTAAAATGTCAACGACCTGTGTGCAAATCCCACTTGTACCCTACATGTACAAGCTGTCTTGAGCTTGTGGTAAGTAATTACCCGTATTTCATTTGCGGCCACTGTATATATATATATATATATATATATATATATATATATATATATATATATATATATATATATATATATATATATATATATATATATATATATATATATAATAATAACAAACAGTCTGGTAGATCAAATACGTACACAGGCTTGGTATATAACATGATGTATCATCACACATCTTTAATACACCCTCTAAACATCAATTACTAAGTATTTAGTAAGTTTTCAGAGGAGTAACGAGTGATAAGATCAAAATATCATAATTTTACTGTGCGAAATTTTGACCCTTTTTTGTCTCTCCATATTACAGTGAGATGTGGTGCCAGAATGCTGAGGGCTGCTGAGGGGATGGAAGAAGGATTCATTTCACCATGCCAGGAAGCCCGTTTCTCTAAAGAAATTTTTTTTTTATATAATTTTTTTTTCGAAGAAAAAATTAAAAATTCAAAGTTTTATTTTTATTAATTTTATTACAGGAAATTTTTTTTTTTCAATTTAGTTTACATATCAAAAGAAAGCTGAATAAGTCTAGTTTGTGTTTCATATTTCAAAAATAAGATTGCATGAAAGGAAAACTGAGTTTTATTGATCCAAAGATTGGGGTTCGCTACACCCCAGGTTTGTGCTTGTGTCCCTCTAAAGGAAGGTTTGCGGTACAGATATATATATATATATATATATATATATATATATATATATATATATATATATATATATATATATATATATATATATATATATATATATATATATATATATGTATATATATGTTGTATCACAGGATTATAATACAGGAGAAGGGGTTCCCAGCCCCTCTGTCCCATCCCTTTTAGTTGCCTCTTATGACACGCAGGGATACATTGGCGCTATTCTAATTGTTTTTATGGCCCCTTGGCCACAAGGGGTATAATGAAGAGATTAAGAAGTTTTGGTAAGAAGTGAAGAGAGTAAGGAAGGCTGGTTCAAGATTTGAAGAGACAGTGAAAGATGGAAATGGAAGGTTGTTAAAATGAGAGAAGCCAATGTTAAAGTGGGCGGAATATTTTGAAAGTTTACTGAATGTTGAGGATAATAGGGAGTCAGCTATAATTGCTGTTGTAGGTGATGAGTTGCCGGTGATGGGAGATGACAATGAGAGAGATATTATAAGAGAGGAAGTGAGGCGAGCACTAAATGAAATGAGAGTAGGAAAAGCATCTGGCATGGATGGTGTGAGAGCTGATATGTTGAAGGAAGGGGGTGTGACTGTACTTGAATGGGTGGTGAGATTGTTTGATATATGTTTTATGTTATCAATGGTACCAGTATATTGGGTTTGTGCGTGTATTGTACCATTATATAAGGGTAAGGGAGATGTGCATGAGGGTTGTAATTCAAGGGGTATTAGTTTGTTGAATGTAGTTGGAAAGTATATGGTAGAGTACAGATTAATAGGATTAAGGATAAAACAGAGAATGCAATCTTGGAAGTACAGGGTGGTTTAAGAAGAGGTAGGGACTGCTTGAATCAGATTTTTACAGTTAGCCAGATATGAGAGAAATATTTAGCAAAAGGTAAGGAGGTGCATGTTGTGTTCATGGATCTGGAGAAAGCGTATGATAGAGTTGATAGGGAAGCAATGTGGAATGTGATGAGGTTATATGGAGTGGGGGGAAGGTTGTGGCAAGCAGTGAAAAGTTTCTACACAGGTAGTAGAGCATGTGTTAGGATAGGAAATGAAGTGAGTGATTGGTTTCCGGTGAGAGTGGGGCTGAGACAGGGATGTGCCATGTCGCCGTGATTGTTTAACTTGTATGTTGATGGAGTGGGGAGAAAGGTGAGTGCTCGAGTGCTTGGACGAGGATTGAAACTAGTAGACGAGATTGTACCATGAATGGGGGTAAATCAGTTGTTGTTTGGATGATACTGTGCTGGCTGTAGACGCGGAAGAAAAGCTTGGCCGATTAGTGACAGAATTTGGAAGGGTGTGTGATAGAAGGATGTGAGAGTTAATGTGGGTAAGAGTGAGCTTATGAGATGTACGAGAAGGGAAGGTGGTGTGAGGTTGAATGTCATGTTGAATGGAGAGTTACTTAAGGAGGTGGATCAGTTTAAGTAATTAAGGTCTGTTGTTGCAACAAATGGTGGAGTGAATGAAGGATGCAAAGTGTTAGGGGCAGTTAAGGGAGTAGTAAAAAAAAAGGGAGTTGGGCATGAATGCAAAGAGAGTTCTGTATGAGAAAGTGATTGTACCAACTGTGATGTATGGATTGGAGTTGAGAGGAATAAAAGTGACAGAGACAGAAATTGAATGTGTTTG
The DNA here is from genome assembly GCF_036898095.1 of Palaemon carinicauda. Lineage (NCBI taxonomy): Eukaryota > Metazoa > Arthropoda > Malacostraca > Decapoda > Palaemonidae > Palaemon > Palaemon carinicauda. The sequence goes on from NC_090736.1 coordinate 101,255,220, forward strand.
AGATGAAGTGTCTAAGGAGTATGGCTGGTGTATCTCGAGTACATAGGGTTATGAATGAAGTAGTGAGGGTGAGAACGGGTGTAAGAAATTAATTAGCAGCTAGATTGGATATGAATGCATTGAGGTGGTTTGGCCATGTTGAGAGAATGGAAGGTGGCTATCTGCAAGAGTTGATGTGAAAAGTACAAGAGGAAGGTCAAGGTTTGAGTGGATGGATGGAGTGAAGAAAGCTCTGGGTGATAGGAGGATAGATGTGATAGAGGAAAAAGAGCATACTAGAAATAGGAATGAATGGGGAGGGATTGTGACGCAGTTACGGTAGAACCCTGCTGCTTCCTCCAGTGCCTTGGATGATCACGGAGGTAGCAGCAGTAGGGGATTCAGTGTTATGAAGCTTCATCTGTGGTGGATAACGGGGGAGGGTGGGCTTTGGCAGCCTAGCAGTACCTGCCGAACTCGGTTGAGTTCCTTGTGAGGCTGAGAGGAACGTAGAAACGGGAGGTCCCCTTTTTTTGTTTCATTTGTTTGATGTCGGCTACCCCCCAAAATTGGGGAAGTACCTTGGTATATATATATATATATATATATATATATATATATATATATATATATATATATATATATATATATATATATATATATATATATACACACACATAAACATATGTGTACACACACACACACATATATATATATCAATATCAATATCAATATACCAAGGCACTTCCCCCAATTTTGGGGGGTAGCCGACACCAACAATGAAACAAAACAAAAAGGGGATCTCTACTCTCTATGTTCCTTCAGCCCAATCAGGGACTCAACCGAGTTCAGCTGGTACTGCTAGGGTGCCACAACCCAACCTCCCACATTTCCACCACATATGAAGCTTCATAATGCTGACTCCCCTACTGCTGCTACCTCCGCGGTCATCTAAGGCACCGGAGGAAGCAGCAGGGCCTACTGGAACTGCGTCACAATCGCTCGCCATTCATTCCTATTTCTAGCACGCTCTCTTGCCTCTCTCACATCTATCCTCCTATCACCCAGAGCTTTCTTCACACCATCCATCCACCCAAACCTTGGCCTTCCTCTTGTACTTCTCCCATGAACTCTTGCATTCATCACCTTCTTTAGCAGACAACCACTTTCCATTCTCTCAACATGGCCAAACCACCTCAACACATTCATATCCACTCTAGCCGCTAACTCATTTCTTACACCCGTTCTCTCCCTCACCACTTCGTTCCTAACCCTATCTACTCGAGATACACCAGCCATACTCCTTAGACACTTCATCTCAAACACATTCAATTTCTGTCTCTCCCTCACTTTCATTCCCCACGACTCCGATCCATACATCACAGTTGGTACAATCACTTTCTCATACAGAACTCTCTTTACATTCATGCCCAACCCTCTATTTTTTACTACTCCCTTAACTGCCCCCAACACTTTGCAACCTTCATTCACTCTCTGACGTACATCTGCTTCCACTCCACCATTTGCTGCAACAATAGACCCCAAGTACTTAAACTGATCCACCTCCTCAAGTAACTCTCCATTCAACATGACATTCAACCTTGCACCACCTTCCCTTCTCGTACATCTCATAACCTTACTCTTACCCACATTGACTCTCAATTTCCTTCTCTCACACACCCTTCCAAATTCTGTCACTAGTCGGTCAAGCTTCTCTTCTGTGTATGCTACCAGTACAGTATCATCCGCAAACAACAACTGATTTACCTCCCATTCATGGTCATTCTCGCCTACCAGTTTTAATCCTCGTCCAAGCACTCGAGCATTCACCTCTCTCACCACTCCATCAACATACAAGTTAAACAACCACCGCGACATCACACATCCCTGTCTCAGCCCCACTCTCACCGGAAACCAATCACTCACTTCATTTCCTATTCTAACACATGCTTTACTACCTTTGTATAAACTTTTCACTGCTTGCAACAACCTTCCACCAACTCCATATAACCTCATCACATTCCACATTGCTTCCCTATCAACTCTATCATATGCTTTCTCCAGATCCATAAACGCAACATACTCCTCCTTACCTTTTACTAAATATTTCTCGCATATCTGCCTAACTGTAAAAATCTGATTCATACAACCCCTACCTCTTCTAAAACCACCCTGTACTTCCAAGATTGCATTCTCTGTTTTATCCTTAATCCTATTAATCAATACTCTACCATACACTTTTCCAACTACACTCAACAAACTAATACCTCTTGAATTACAACACTCATGCACATCTCCCTTACCCTTATATAGTGGTACAATACATGCACAAACCCAATCTACTGGTAACATTGACAACACAAAACACATATTAAACAATCTCACCAACCATTCAAGTACAGTCACACCCCCTTCCTTCAACATCTCAGCTTTCACACCATCCATACCAGATGCTTTTCCTACTCTCGTTTCATCTAGTGCTCTCCTCACTTCATCTATTGTTATCTCTCATTCTCATCTCCCATCACTGGCACCTCAACACCTGGAACAGCAATTATATCTGCCTCCCTATTATCCTCAACATTCAGCAAACTTTCAAAATATTCCGCCCACCTTTTCCTTGCCTCCTCTCCTTTTAACAACCTTCCATTTCCATCTTTCACTGTCTCTTCAATTCTTGCGCCAGCCTTCCTTACTCTCTTCACTTCTTTCCAAAACTTCTTCTTATTCTCTTCATATGACTGACCCAATCCCTGACCCCACCTCAGGTCAGCTGCCCTCTTTGCCTCACGTACCTTGCACTTTACTTCCACCTTTTTCTCTCTATATTTTTCATACTTCTCTATACTATTACTCTGCAGCCATTCTTCAAAAGCCCTCTTTTTCTCTTCCACTTTCACCTTCACTCCTTCATTCCACCATTCACTGCCCTTCCTCATGCTGCCTCCAACAACCTTCTTACCACATACATCACTTGCAATCCCAACAAAATTTTCTTTTACTAACTTCCACTCCTCCTCTAAATTACCAGTTTCTCTTACTCTCACCTCATCATATGCCATTTTCAACCTTTCCTGATATTTACTTTTTACCCCCGGTTTTATTAGCTCTTCAATCCTCACTACCTCCCTTTTACATCCACCTACTCTATTCCCCCACTCTTTTGCTACAACTAATTTTCCTTCCACCAAAAAATGATCAGACATACCGTTAGCCATACCCCTATACACGTGCACGTCTTTCAATCTTCCAAACATTCTTTTAGTTACCAACACATAATCCATTAATGCCCTTTCTACTATTCTTCCATTTGCCACTCTTACCCATGTATACTTATTTTTATCTTTCTTTTTAAAGAAGCTAGCACTTATTACCATCTCTTGTTCAACACACATGTCTACCAGTCTCTCACCACTCTCATTTTCACCTGGTACGCCATACTTACCAATGACACCTTCTACCTCTCCAGCGCCCACTCTAGCATTTAAGTCACCCATAACAACTACATAATTCCTTCTACCCAGTCCTTCTACACACCTAGTCAAATCATTCCAGAACTCATTCCGCTCTTCTTCACTTTTCTCACTACCTGGCCCATACGCACTGACAAACGCCCAACATTCCCTACCCAACCTAACCCTTACCCACATTAACCTAGATGATATCTCCTTCCATTCCACTACTTTACCTGTCATCCATTCACTCAGCAATAACGCCACACCCTCTCTCGCTCTTCCCCTTTCAATCCCAGACACTCTACCAGACATTTCACCAAACATCACTTCACCCTTTCCTTTCATCTTTGTCTCACACAAGGCCAATACATCCATCCTTCTACTTCTAAACATACTTCCAATCTCACATCTTTTACTCTCTATCGTACTACATCCACGCACATTCAGACACCCCAAAACTAGAGTGCGGGGAGCAGTCACTCTCCCCCCAGCTCCATCTCCTTGTCGATGTCTCGCAGGAATTTTTTACAGGAGAGGGGGTTCCCAGCCCCCTCGTCCCGTCCCTTTTAGTCGCCTCATACGACATGCATGGATAACGTTGGCGCTATTCTAATTTTTATATGCCCCCGCGGCCACAGGGGGCATATATATATATATATATATATATATATATATATATATATATATATATATATATATATATATATAAATATATATATATTTATATATATGCATATATATATATATATATATATATATATATATATATATATATGTATATATATTTTATATATTTATATATATGCATATATATATATATATATATATATATATATATATATATATATATATATATATATATATATATATATATATAATATATATATATATATATATATATATATATATATATATATATATATATATATATATATATATATATATATATATATATATATATATATATATATATATATATATATATATATATATATATATATATATATATATATATATATATATATATATATATATATATATATATATATATATATAATACACACACACACACACACACACACACACATATATATATATATATATATATATATATATATATATATATATATATATATATATATATATATATATATATATATATATATGATGTCTACTGGAGCAGTTAATCAATCTTTTTCATAGTATTCAGCTTTCTTACAGTTTTTTTCATGTAATGCTCAAAGTAACATAAAATTTGTATTCTATGATAAACGGCATCAATATAGTTTCACTCTAACTCGAAGATTGTTAAGTTTCTGATTTTGGAAATTAGATTATTTTTACTATATCAGTGTCATTTTGTTTAAACACTCATCATATACTGTGGAAAATCTTACTTTATTCTAACACCCATCCTATTTTTCTTTCTAATTTAAGAATTAAATTTCATCATCAATGGTATTCTCTTCTTTCGCACTTCTAATATGTTGATATAATTTACATATCTTAATTATTTTTTATTCTACTATTATTAAGAAAAACTAATAATCTGTGCTTTATCCTTTATCAAGAGAAACTTTTGACCAATACCTTCCACTGGAAGTAGTCTTATTTTCAATACTACAACGAAAACATGCCTTAACTTTTTTATATAATTCTACGTTTACTGGAAGGAAACCTGTCCACTTTCATATAAGGCCTTTTGTATACAAATTATATTTGCTCTTCGTGTTGTAATTTCTAGTGAATTGAAATCTATAGCTAGTAGTTTTCATTTATGACTACTTTCATATTTACAGATTTTCTCAGTAAACTCACTGACATATTGAATATTTCGGAGATTGAATGTACATTACATGATTTTATTTCTTCAATCAAGTTCGAGTAGAGAGCTATATGATATTTTAACCCCTCTATCTTTAAATTGCAATATTTTGTATGAAAAGTGCTTATTTGACTTCATAAAAGATATTTGGTTGACAATATCAGGATTTAGGATAATAATAATGATAATGATAATTGTAATATCTGAAATAACAATGATAAAAATGAAATAAAAACATATTAACAATGATAATAATCATATCAATAGCTATTATTATTATTAATAATAGTAGTAGTAGTAGTAGTAGTAGTAGTAGTAGTAGACGCATTAGCAGTAGTAATAGTAATAGTATTAGTAGTGTTAGTAGTAGTAGTAGTCGTATGGTGATGTGCATAGCAAAAAAATTAATCAATTCTAAAACAGCAAGCACATCAGCCAATCAGGAAGCAGTTGGAGACTAACTAGACCTAGCCTAGGCAGGACGTTAGCTAATTAGCGTGCAGTAATAAGAGTCCTGCCTAGATCCCGCTTAGCTCAAACGACTATGAGCATAGTATCAGCCTATGATGGATCATCTCATTTAATTGGAGAGCAGCTCCGTCATAGACTAGGTACAACCTCTGCTCATGGGGAGCAATCACTGATCAGCATCCAACTTGATAATCCGAACAATCTTGCCTACTTTCGACTTTCAGATAAGCTCAAACAAAACTCCCGAAAGCTAGAACCTGTGCCAATGCTACCAGTCCTCTACCCGCTGCACACAATGTGTCAATTTCTACAGGCTCAAAGACTTACACTTTCGCCAGTAGCAGCTAAAATTAGCAGCTTTTCACCACTAATTCTGCAGATGAGACGAGTACACCATAAACCAGAAGTTGGTCACTGAAAAATGGTGCAAATCATGTCTTCTTGCTCTTATCCTGACCCTGCAACATCTCCGGCCCCAGCTGGGGTGTCAACCACACAAAGTATTTTTGCCATCTTTCCTGCTACTGTTCCCGTTCTTTCCTCCTTTCCTCTTTCAGTGGGACACTCTGCTATAAAAAACAAGCACTTGTCAGAGAACTTCCCTGCCAACATCTCAATTTTGCCTTCTCAGTACCCAACTTCTGTTGCTTCTCCGGCCACTACTCCATCTGGTGCTTTATAGGCCACTAATCCATCAACCACCCCATCAGAAACAGAGACAGATGCATCAGCTATGCTCCTTTGCCCTCGGACCAACGCTCCTTCACCTTATTTGGCAGAGAAAATCTACCAGATTGAAACTGCACCAAGTGCTTGATTCAGCTTTTTTCTGAACAACTGACACTCTCCACCCTGGTGTAGAGTCCGATCCAGAGCCACAACCCACCTCAACAGATGCGAAGCAGCTTCCCAGGATCAAGTTGCCAACCATAGGAGATGCCCCATCCTATGCAGCAGTAGCTCCCATTGCAACAGCAAACTAAACGCTTCAGATCACAGCGGGAGCCAATGTTAATGGTGACTTGATACTCACTACAAAAGACAGAAAGAGTGCCAGCCTTCTTAAGATTGAATTCTCCCTAGTGTACGTTAATCTTGCAAAGAGATGCCTAGTGGATTCATCACCAACTGCAGATATATATCCGATGCAAAACCGGCCACCGGCAGCAAAGGTGTGCCCATAAAAAAGGTCACTGTCATCTTTATTGAGCCCTTCCTACCGTCTCTTGATCTTAGATTATGGGAAACCTTCTCCAGTGAAGAGTTCTGACCTGAACCTTTAGGGTGCTACAACTGCCAATGCATCGGACACCATGAAGCTGATAGCAGGAACGTCGACAATATGTGATGTCTTCAACCAAAGATATCCACACAGACCTGCATTTTTGCATACAAGAAAGGATAGGTGACCATTCCTGAGTGTCCAAACTGTGCCCTCTCTCAACACGGGGGGAACAGGAAGTGTCCAGAGTGTTTTAATAGGATTGAGGGAGTGACGGCCATCCCACAGACAATACCTGTAAATAAATCACCGTTAAAACCTTCAAATCTACAGAGAGTTCCACGTTACAGTCCACTCCATCACCCTACCACTGTTCCTGATACAACCATGATTCCTAATCTAGTTATCCTTATCTGACCAACACCTACTCCTTTCCTAATTTCATCTTAATCCCAACCCTCCAGGAACCTTCCCCTCAACCTATCGTTCATACACCAAATTGATGCTCTGTCCCTGGAAGAAATGATTCACATAATTCTCCAGATGGTGCCCTCTCTTAATATTCCACTACTTATTTAGACTATTTCCGATCCCTCCATAGTCCCATACTCTCACTCCCTCCTTGAGCAGATATGAGTTGTTTAATCTTATTACTACTTTTTTTTCCTCCCACTAGAAATTTTTCACTCTTCTCCCAGTGTCTTATACTCACTTGGACTTACTGGTACAAACACTTTTTCTACCACTAAAACTCTCACTTCCAGTTCCATGAGGGGCCTAGTTTCTTGGTCATGGTAGTCATGCTCTTTAGGTTGGGCAAATGCACCTCCCTCACAAGAGCTGTGCTTGGTTGTACTGTGAGCAGCTGGTTTGCCTTGATGATTCTGCTAAGTTCTTTAATATAAGAAAGTTTGACACCGGCAATTTCACTCTTTGTGCAGAGAAACTGCCAAACTAAAAGCACACATTGTGTGAACCTTGTGGGGTAGTCTATGTGTCTCCTGGGAACTTGTAATTTAAATCTACGACACCTGTCTAGAGGGAAATACTCTAGAGGAGACCCCCGGCACCTTCTTGTAATATGTAGCAGCTGAAATCGCTTATAACTTCATGTTAATAACTGTTTACTTTTATAAATTTACTATTTTTTTGTAAAATTATAGAATATTTCTATGCATATCCCCCACCTCTCTACCAATGACCAATAAAGCATAGTTACTGGTGGTATACATTACTGATAAAGGAAGAAGAATCCCACTGATTGAGAAACTCAACTACAAGAAAAACGCAGCTATTGAATTTAATTAAACCTGCTGAAAAGATGGTCTGATTCATTATTATTATTATTATTATTATTATTATTATTATTATTATTATTATTATTATTATTATTATTATTATTATTATTATTATTATTTTGGAGATTAGTTCTATTGTTATTATCACTATTAATATTTGTTGCTGTTGTTAAAACTACCAATATTTCTTCATATAGGAGGAACTTGAAATAACAGCAACTAATGAATATTTACATATATGAATGCAAGTTTCTGTCATATAATTATATGACAACATTATATGACAACATCAAAGTCAGTTGGTCCCAGCAATAGAACTAGCATGGTCGACAGGTGAGTTGTTCCAAACGTTTCATGTGCTTGTTATAATGCTATTTTATATTTCGATTGCATATGACTCATTTCCAATAATCAGCCAACCCCTCTTCATGGGAAGATAAGTAAAGCATTCTAGAAAAAAAAAAAAAAGAAAAAAACAAAAAAAACAAAAAACATCGGTGATGATTAGCGAGTCAACCCATAATGCATTTGGAATAATCCCTGTACCAAAATGTATTACAATTACTATTACTAGCTAAGCTACAAACATAGTTGGAAGACATGGTTCTATATGCCCAACGGCTCCATCAGGAAAAAATATCCCAGTCAAAAATAGAATAGGATAGAAATGAACTACAAGAGCAGTAATGATTAACCATTATTATATATTAGTAAACAAATAAAACCAAAGATAAAATAGTTCTGTCATATATAAACTATGAAGAGTGCCTTATGTTACCCAGTTCTACATAAAAATAAAAAAATATTCGCTGCAAGTTTGGACTTCTGAACTTTCACAGGTTCAGCTGCCCGATTAGGAAGGTCATTCCACAAACTATTTACTGATGAAAATAACTTTTAAAACACTCTACAGTGTTGAGCTTTAGGATGGAGAAGGCATGAATTCTAGACAAGCACATATCTAGTATTACATGAAGGATGGTACAGTATGGGATTAGCTGCATATAAATGATGGTCAGAATTATGAACAACTTTAGGCAACATGAATAAAAACTAACTGAAAAACGGTGATAGATATTACTTTCTAGAAAAGGTATAAGAATTAAGGTAGATCGCAAGTTTTTATTAGATTAGTTAAGAAACAATGAACATCAGCCAGGAGAACAATACTCAAAACAAGGCAGAATTGAGAAACTAAAACATTCTTCAGAATAGGGGAATTACCAGAAATCTCAAAAAATTTTCTTAAGAGGCCAAGTTTCCATCATATTGAGGAAGGAAATGACTGAATGTCTTTGTCATAGGTATATTTCCAGTCATCAGTTATACCTAAAATGTTAAATGAAACGTATAGAGTTAAAGGAACATTAATAACGCGGAAATCTGCATTAAGAGGAGACACAATTCTGGATTTACTTACAATCATACCTTTCTATTTGGTATGGTTTACGTTCATGCCCACTAATTGGCACTTTGTACTAGTTTCTACTAGATCTATATTAAGTTATTCATGTTTAATTCTTGTATGTCATCTTTTACTATCAATTGTGTGCGTAGAGAGAGAGAGAGAGAGAGAGAGAGAGAGAGAGAGAGAGAGAGAGAGAGAGAGAGAGAGAGAGAGAGAGAGAGAGAGAACACGTTAACGTTAATTAACATAATTTGTGTCTCTACCATAAGAGTTGGGTGAATGCAATTTGGTGTTTGCACATATATTACTCATCATAATAGTTAGTTGAAGGAAGAAAAATGGTCTCTAAAGGGATTTGAAAATTATTTCACGTTAGAGACAGCCGTCCAGAGGTGATTTTTAGGCCAAGAGGTGGCATTATGGGATAGTTCAGAAGACAGCTGAAATTTTCACTGTAAGGGTCTATTTTAATCCCTTTTAGCAAAAAATCAATTTCCAAAGGTTGAAAAAATTTAAACAATTTTTTCTCAATATATCATTTTATTTGCTTTGCTATTTAATCAACATGGATTGATTACATATCATTTTATTTCAAATCATATAGGCTAAAAAATAACACCAAATGTTGGTTCTAAAAAAAGTATCTATCACAGAGTTCTATCAGGGTTAAAAGACAAACTACCAAGTGTAGTAGGTTGGCCAGGGCACCAGCCGCCCGTTGAGATACTACCACTAGAGAGGTATTGGATCCTTTGACTGGCCAGACAGTATTGCATTGGACCCCTCTCTCTAGTCACGGCTTATTTTTTCTTTGCCTACACTTACACGGAATAGTCTGGCCTATTCTTTACATATTCTCGTCTTTCCTCATACATCTGACAACAATGAGATACTTAACACTTCTTCACCAAGGGGTTAATTTACTGCACTGCAATTTGTTCAGTGTACTTTCCTCTTGATAAGGGTAGAAGAGACTCTTTAGCTATGGTGAGCGGCTCCTCTAGGAGAAGGACACTCCAAAATTAAACCATTGTCCTCTAGTCTTGGGTAGTGCCATAGCCTCTGTACCATGGTCTTCCACTGTCTTGGGTTAGAGTTCTCTTGCTTGAGGGTACACTCGGGCACACTATTCTATCTTATTTTTTTTTTCTTCCTCTTGTTTTTTTGAAATGGTGTGTTGGGCAGGCTTAATAGAAGGGCCATGGATGCCTGATGGTTTATCAAGAGGTTGTCTTTTCCTTTTTCTGATTTTTTCTTCTCAAAACCATCCTTACTGTCCTCCCTTCAGTTGAAGTGGCTATCCTGGAGGGTATTTAGCCTTGCATGGTGTATCGGCTCCTCCATGTTGACCAGTTTTTCCGACTTTTTACTATAGTCTATGGATATCATCAATCACTTTCATTATTATTCTGTACATATTGTTTTTGTTTTAATTCTTGTTAATCTAGTTTTTAAGTATGATGTCTCTTTTTTATTTCTATTAATTCTTATGCTGTCTGGAGACATTGAGCGAAATCCGGGACCAGTACGTCCTAGATTTCGTCAATGTCGTCTTCTGTATTGCAATATTCGTGGTCTTCATGCAAATATCCGAGACCTTACAGTTGCGTCCAGACAGTATGATATTCTTTTGTGCTCAGAAACTTTGGTTTCTAATATGAGGCACTCATCTGAGCTCTTTATAACTGGTTTTAAGAAGCCAATAATGCTGAAACGTGATTCCATTCCTAGGGCCAGGGGAATGGCGGTGTATATTAGGACCGAGTACCCTGCTTCTCATAAGTCCTGCTATCAATGTGGATGTCATGAGATTCAGGTAATAAAAGTTTGTGGCAGGCATAACAACTTTTATTTGTGTTCAATCTACCGGAATCCAGACATGGATGATTCTATCTTTGATTGTCTTCTTACCATTATGGCTAAGATACAAGAAGATGATAGAAAGGCTTCGTTTGTCTTTGTTGGTGATTTCAATGCTCACCATAGGGAGTGGTTGAGTTCTATCTCTCCTACCGATCGCCATGGCTTAAGAGCTTTAGACTTTGCCTCAGAATCAGGCTGTGAGCAAATCATAAATGAAGCTACTCACAGGTCTGGTAATTGCTTGGACCTCGTATACACTGACTGCCCTGGCGTTATAACTAGTAAGGTTGGTTCTCCAGTCGGGACTTCTGATCATGCCTTGATTTCATTATTAGTGAAGACTGAGCAGCCTGTCCCTGATATATCATATTCTTGTAAAATTTATATGAAATCCCAAGCAGACTGGAATGGGATTTTGCATGATCTTTTGTGCTTGAATTGGTCACAATTATATAATAGTGTAGATCCTGTTGTCCCTTTGAATGAGAATCTAGTCAACATAATTGATAGGCGTATCCCTTCTCGTGTGCTAAGGTACCGAATGAAGGACAAACCGTGGTTCAATGATGATTGTAGACGTGCTTATTTGGAGAAGCAGGAGGCCTATCACCTTTGGAAGGGTAACAGATCAGATTTGACCTGGAACAACTATACTCAGCTTCGAGCTTTTGCTCAGAGAGTTTATGCCTCAACTGAAAAGGAGTAAAATTTAATCATAAAAGAAACCCTCTCTGGTACAACTCAGGAACATAAATGGTGGTCTACCCTTAAATCTGCACTCTTTGGTGTAGATGCAACAGTTCCTCCTTTACTTAAACCAGATGGCTCAGTCACTCACTGTCCAAAGGAAAAGGCAACCCTTTTGGCTGATGTTTTTGACAGTAAACAGAGTAATGAAAAACTTGAACTTCCTCATTCCTGTTTTCCTGAGGCTAAACTAACTAGTTTAGCTTTTCGATCTCGTGAGATTAAAGCTCTGTTGATGGACCTTGATGCTTATGGAGGTGTAGACCCTAATGGTATTTTTCCTTTGTTTTTTATAAAGACAGCAGATTTCTTAGCTCCAAAGTTATCTGTTATTTTACGCAAGTTAGCAAGAAGAGGAGCTTTTAGCACTTGTTGGAGAATTGGTAATGTTACTCCTCTATGTAAATGTGTTTGTGGTAGCTCAAGTCCCACTGATTACCGCCCAATTTCCATAACTCCCATATTATCTAAAGTTTTTGAACGTCTTCTGGCAAAACGTCTTAATAGGTTTGCTGAAGGTAATCATCTATTCCCTAGTTTGCAATTTGGTTTTCGGAAAGGCCTTGGAGCATGTGATGCCCTTCTAACAATCTCCAATGCAGTACAGAAATCCCTTGATTGTGGTCGGGAAGTTCGTATGATTGGCCTTGATTTTAGTGCTGCCTTTGACCGTGTTAATCATGAGGCCCTTGTTTTCAAACTGAAACAGTTGGGAGTGGGTGGGTCGTTTCTTAGCATTATTATTGATTTTTTAAGTAGTAGATCTCAAAGAGTTGTTGTTGATGGGCACCATAGTGAGTATAGGAATGTGATATCCGGTGTTCCACAGGGTAGTGTTCTTGGCCCATTACTTTTCATACTATATACACATGACATGTGGTTTGGCCTAGAAAATAAGCTTGTTGCATATGCAGATGATGCTACTCTCTTTGCATCAATTCCATCCCCTGAATGTAGATCTGGGGTTGGTGAATCCCTTAATAGAGATTTAGCTAAAATTAGTGCATGGTGCAAATTATGGGGTATGAAGTTGAATCCTAACAAAACTCAAAGTATGATTGTAAGTAGGTCAAGGACGGTGGCTCCTCAACATCCGGATCTCAGTATTGATAATGTTTCTTTAAATTTGTATGACTCTTTCAAAATTTTAGGCGTGATTCTTGACAGCAAATTTACTTTTGAGAAACATATAAGGTCTGTGTCTTCTTCAATTGCACAAAAAATTGGCTTATTGAGAAAGTCTTTTAAGATATTCGGTGATCAGTCTATTCTGAAGAAGTGTTTTAATTCTTTTATTCTACCTTGTTTTGAGTATTGTTCTCCTGTCTGGTCTTCAGCTGCTGATTCTCATCTTAATTTGTTGGACAGAAACTTACGGTCTATTAAATTTCTTATTCCTGATCTAGATATTAATCTCTGGCACCGTCGATCAATTAGTTCATTATGCATGTTGCATAAGATTTTTCATAACTCTGACCATCCTTTACATTCAGATCTCCCTGGACAATTCTATCCTGTTCGTAATACTAGGCAGGCAGTTAATTCTAATAGCCAGGCCTTCTCCATTATAAGACTCAATACTACGCAGTACTCTAGAAGTTTTATTCCAGCTGTTACCAAGTTGTGGAATGATCTTCCTAATCGGGTTGTTGAATCAGTAGAACTTCAAAAGTTCAAAGTTGGAGCAAATGCTTTTTTGTTGACCAGACGGACATGAGTCTTTTTATAGTTTATATATGAAATTTTTGTTGTTGACGTTGTTAATAGTTTATATATGATATATCTCTTTTGACATTACTTTTTTTAGGATGATTTATTGTTAATTTGTTCTCTTCAGTTATTTATTTCTTTATTTCCTTTCCTCACTGGGCTATTTTCCCTATTGGAGCCCCTGGGCTTATAGCATCTTGCTTTTCCAATTAGGGTTGTAGCTTGGATAGTAATAATAATAATAATAATAATAATTGTTAATATTTCTGATACTTTCTAAGGAACAGGTAAAATCACAAATCTGTTGAAAGATATGGTTTTAAATCCGTATACGCCTTTATCTTCATACAAATGGGCAGTTTTTTTTTATTTAGGAGGTTTGCATAATTACGCTTGGAATGAATAAGTGATGGGTCCAAAACAATAATTTTCTTCTAAAAGTCCATTAGAATTTGGACAACCTTTGTAATCTAAATTTTGAAATAAGTATTATCTATATTGATGTTTTTTTTTTCTTGAATTAACTCAATTCTATTCAGCTCTTTCTAGAATCTAAATACCACCTTATCAAAATATAAAGACAAAACAAACATCACTTCTCGAATAAAACAAAAGTATCACATCTTACACCAAGCACAAACTCACCTCAACTATACATGAAATTATGATCTGAATCTTGAGTGCAAATAAGCATATTTTAAATTGTCCCTAAACCTTCAATATCATCAATATGTTTTACAAATTATTTATTCATTTATTTTTTTTTAATGGAACATAAACACCACTCCTTACACAAAACACACATTCACCTCAACTACAAAGGAAAATATATGTATCATAGGTTCAGATATGTGTATTGGACAATGTCCCTAAACCTGCACAATGATGCGTGTAAGCTTAATAAACCTTATAATATTCTACAAATCATTCTAATAGCCTTCCTGAGAACTTGTGCAAATCCCTTTACAATTAAAAGCACTCGTCTATTTCTTATGCCCCACACAGAAACAGCCACACCCTTTTCCATATACTAATTTGCATGAGCAGCTCGAGAATTCCTTGCATGCAATTGGTAGAGGGTTTAACGAGATCAACTTTGGGATAAGGTCTCCATTTGAGGCTTTCATCCATCCTTAGGTTGTGGGATCTGGGAGTTTCTGAACTTGGCTTAATTTTTCTTTCCAAACAGGGCATTGGTAGTTTGCTCAAAGTATATGCAGTTTGAGTTCATCCTTTGTGTGTGGAATGATAGTAAGTGACTGCTTTCTTTGAAGGAGAAATTTCAGTCGAACTAGATTAATAAAATTGATAACAGTGTCCTTCAAGCACAGTTTCCAAACAAATTTCTTGGCATCTTGCATGAAAAGATCATTGACCTTTTTGGACTCCATCGTCTAGAGACATGCCGAATGTTACGATCTAAAAATCATTGAGAGAAGCCAATGTTAAAGTGGGCGGAATATTTTGAAAGTTTACTGAATGTTGAGGATAATAGGGAGTCAGCTATAATTGCTGTTGTAGGTGATGAGTTGCCGGTGATGGGAGATGACAATGAGAGAGATATTATAAGAGAGGAAGTGAGGCGAGCACTAGATGAAATGAGAGTAGGAAAAGCATCTGGCATGGATGGTGTGAGAGCTGATATGTTGAAGGAAGGGGGTGTGACTGTACTTGAATGGTTGGTGAGATTGTTTAATATATGTTTTGTGTTGTCAATGGTACCAGTATATTTGGTTTGTGCGTGTATAGTACCATTATATAAGGGTAAGGGAGATGTGCATGAGGGTTGTAATTCAAGGGGTATTAGTTTGTTGAATGTAGTTGGAAAGTATTTGGTAGAGTACTGATTAATAGGATTAAGGATAAAACAGAGAATGTAATCTTGGAAGTACAGGGTGGTTTAAGAAGAGGTAGGGGTTGCTTGAATCAGATTTTTATAGTTAGCCAGATATGAGAGAAATATTTAGCAAAAGGTAAGGAGGTGCATGTTGTGTTCATGGATCTGGAGAAAACGTATGATAGAGTTGATAGGGAAGCAATGTGGAATGTGATGAGGTTATATGGAGTTGGGAGAAGGTTGTGGCAAGCAGTGAAAAGTTTCTACACAGGTAGTAGAGCATGTGTTAGGATAGGAAATGAAGTGAGTGATTGGTTTCCGGTGAGAGTGGGGCTGAGACAGGGATGTGCCATGTCGCCGTGATTGTTTAACTTGTATGTTGATGGAGTGGGGAGAAAGGTGAGTGCTCGAGTGCTTGGACGAGGATTGAAACTAGTAGACGAGATTGTACCATGAATGGGGGTAAATCAGTTGTTGTTTGGATGATACTGTGCTGGCTGTAGACGCGGAAGAGAAGCTTGGCCGATAAGTGACAGAATTTGGAAGGGTGTGTGATAGAAGGATGTGAGAGTTAATGTGGGTAAGAGTGAGCTTATGAGATGTACGAGAAGGGAAGGTGGTGTGAGGTTGAATGTCATGTTGAATGGAGAGTTACTTAAGGAGGTGGATCAGTTTAAGTAATTAAGGTCTGTTGTTGCAACAAATGGTGGAGTGAATGAAGGATGCAAAGTGTTAGGGGCAGTTAAGGGAGTAGTAAAAAAAAAGGGGGTTGGGCATGAATGCAAAGAGAGTTCTGTATGAGAAAGGGATTGTACCAACTGTGATGTATGGATTGGAGTTGAGAGGAATAAAAGTGACAGAGACAGAAATTGAATGTGTTTGAGATGAAGTGTCTAAGGAGTATGGCTGGTGTATCTCGAGTAGATAGGGTTATGAATGAAGTAGTGAGGATGAGAACGGGTGTAAGATATTAATTAGCAGCTAGATTTGATATGAATGCATTGAGGTGGTTTGGCCATGTTGAGAGAATGGAAGGTGGCTATCTGCAAGAGTTGATGTGAAAAGTACAAGAGGAAGGTCAAGGTTTGAGTGGATGGATGGAGTGAAGAAAGCTCTGGGTGATAGGAGGATAGAAGTGATAGAGGAAAAAGAGCATACTAGAAATAGGAATGAATGGGGAGGGATTGTGACGCAGTTACGGTAGAACCCTGCTGCTTCCTCCAGTGCCTTGGATGATCACGGAGGTAGCAGCAGTAGGGGATTCAGCGTTATGAAGCTTCATCTGTGGTGGATAACGGGGGAGGGTGGGCTGTGGCAGCCTAGCAGTACCTGCCGAACTCGGTTGAGTTCCTTGTGAGGCTGAGAGGAACGTAGAAACGGGAGGTCCCCTTTTTTTGTTTCATTTGTTTGATGTCGGCTACCCCCCAAAATTGGGGAAGTACCTTGGTATATATATATATATATATATATATATATATATATATATATATATATATATATATATATATATATATATATATATACATAAACATATGTATATACACACACACACACACACACACATATATATATATATATATATATATATATATATATATATATATATATATATATATATATATATATATATATATATATATATATGTATATATATATATATATATATATATATATATATATATATATATATATATATATATATGTATATATATTTTATATATTTATATATATGCATATATATATATATATATATATATATATATATATATATATATATATATATATATATATATATATATATATATATAATACACACACACATATATATATATATATATATATATATATATATATATATATATATATATATATATATATATATATATATATATATATATATATATATATGATGTCTACTGGAACAGTTAATCAATCTTTTTCATAGTATTCAGCTTTATTGCAGTTTTTTTCATGTAATGCTCAAAGTAACATAAAATTTGTATTCTATGATAAACGGCATCAATATAGTTTCACTCTAACTCGAAGATTGTTAAGTTTCTGATTTTGGAAATTAGATTAATTTTACTATATCAGTGTCATTTTGTTTAAACACTCATCATATACTGTGGAAAATCTTACTTTATTCTAACATCCATCCTATTTTTCTTTCTAATTTAAGAATTAAATTTCATCATCAATGGTATTCTCTTCTTTCGCACTTCTAATATGTTGATATAATTTACATATCTTAATTATTTTTTATTCTACTATTATTAAGAAAAACTAATAATCTGTGCTTTATCCTTTATCAAGAGAAACTTTTGACCAATACCTTCCACTGGAATTAGTCTTATTTTCAATACTACAACGAAAACATGCCTTAACTTTTTTATATAATTCTACGTTTACTGGAAGGAAACCTGTCCACTTTCATTTAAGGCCTTTTGTATACAAATTATATTTGCTCTTCGTGTTGTAATTTCTAGTGAATTGAAATCTATAGCTAGTAGTTTTCATTTATGACTACTTTCATATTTACAGATTTTCTCAGTAAACTCACTGACATATTGAATATTTCGGAGATTGAATGTACATTACATGATTTTATTTCTTCAATCAAGTTCGAGTAGAGAGCTATATGATATTTTAACCCCTCTATCTTTAAATTGCAATATTTTGTATGAAAAGTGCTTATTTGACTTCATAAAAGATATTTGGTTGACAATATCAGGATTTAGGATACTAATAATGATAATGATAATTGTAATATCTGAAATAACAATGATAAAAATGAAATAAAAATATATTAACAATGATAATAATCATATCAATAGCTATTATTATTATTAATAATAGTAGTAGTAGTAGTAGTAGTAGTAGTAGTAGTAGTAGTAGTAGTAGTAGTAGTTGTAGTAGAAGCATTAGCAGTAGTAATAGTAATAGTATTAGTAGTGTTAGTAGTAGTAGTCGTATGGTGATGTGCATAGCAAAAAAATTAATCAATTCTAAAACAGCAAGCACATCAGCCAATCAGGAAGCAGTTGGAGACTAACTAGACCTAGCCTAGGCAGGACGTTAGCTAATTAGCGTGCAGTAATAAGAGTCCTGCCTAGATCCCGCTTAGCTCAAACGACTATGAGCATAGTATCAGCCTATGATGGATCATCTCATTTAATTGGAGAGCAGCTCCGTCATAGACTAGGTACAACCTCTGCTCATGGGGAGCAATCACTGATCAGCATCCAACTTGATAATCCAAACAATCTTGCCTACTTTCGACTTTCAGATAAGCTCAAACAAAACTCCCGAAAGCTAGAACCTGTGCCAATGCTATCAGTCCTCTACCCGCTGCACACAATGTGTCAATTTCTACAGGCTCAAAGACTTACACTTTCGCCAGTAGCAGCTAAAATTAGCAGCTTTTCACCACTAATTCTGCAGATGAGACGAGTACACCATAAACCAGAAGTTGGTCACTGAAAAATGGTGCAAATCATGTCTTCTTGCTCTTTTCCTGACCCTGCAACATCTCCGGCCCCAGCTGGGGTGTCAACCACACAAAGTATTTTTGCCATCTTTCCTGCTACTGTTCCTGTTCTTTCCTCCTTTCCTCTTTCAGTGGGACACTCTGCTATAAAAAATAAGCACATGTCAGAGAACTTCCCTGCCAACATCTCAATTTTGCCTTCTCAGTACCCAACTTCTGTTGCTTCGCCGGCCACTACTCCATCTGGTGCTTTATAGGCCACTAATCCATCAACCTCCCCATCAGAAACAGAGACAGATGCATCAGCTATGCTCCTTTGCCCTCGGACCAACGCTCCTTCACCTTATTTGGCAGAGAAAATCTACCAGATTGAAATTGCACCAAGTGCTTGATTCAGCTTTTTTCTGAACAACTGACACTCTCCACCCTGGTGTAGAGTCCGATCCAGAGCCACAACCCACCTCAACAGATGCGAAGCAGCTTCCCAGGATCAAGTTGCCAACCATAGGAGATGCCCCATCCTATGCAGCAGTAGCTCCCATTGCAACAGCAAACTAAACGCTTCAGATCACAGCGGGAGCCAATGTTAATGGTGACTTGATACTCACTACAAAAGACAGAAAGAGTGCCAGCCTTCTTAAGATTGAATTCTCCCTAGTGTACGTTAATCTTGCAAAGAGATGCCTAGTGGATTCATCACCAACTGCAGATATATATCCGATGCAAAACCGGCCACCGGCAGCAAAGGTGTGCCCATAAAAAAGGTCACTGTCATCTTTATTGAGCCCTTCCTACCGTCTCTTGATCTTAGATTATGGGAAACCTTCTCCAGTGAAGAGTTCTGACCTGAACCTTTAGGGTGCTGCAACTGCCAATGCATCGGACACCATGAAGCTGATAGCAGGAACGTCGACAATATGTGATGTCTTCAACCAAAGATATCCACACAGACCTGCATTTTTGCATACAAGAAAGGATAGGTGACCATTCCTGAGTGTCCAAACTGTGCCCTCTCTCAACACGGGGGGAACAGGAAGTGTCCAGAGTGTTTTAATAGGATTGAGGGAGTGACGGCCATCCCACAGACAATACCTGCAAATAAATCACCGTTAAAACCTTCAAATCAACAGAGAGTTCCACGTTACAGTCCACTCCATCACCCTACCACCGTTCCTGATACAACCATGATTCCTAATCTAGTTATCCTTATCTGACCAACACCTACTCCTTTCCTAATTTCATCTTAATCCCAACCATCCAGGAACCTTCCCCTCAACCTATCGTTCATACACCAAATTGATGCTCTGTCCCTGGAAGAAATGATTCACATAATTCTCCAGATGGTGCCCTCTCTTAATATTCCACTACCTATTTAGACTATTTCCAATCCCTCCATAGTCCCATACTCTCACTCCCTCCTTGAGCAGATATGAGTTGTTTAATCTTATTACTACATTTTTTTTCCTCCCACTAGAAATTTTTCACTCTTCTCCCAGTGTCTTCTACTCACTTGGACTTACTGGTACAAACACTTTCTCTACCACTAAAACTCTCACTTCCAGTTCCATGAGGGGCCTAGTTTCTTGGTCATGGTAGTCATGCTCTTTAGGTTGGGCAAATGCACCTCCCTCACAAGAGCTGTGCTTGGTTGTACTGTGAGCAGCTGGTTTGCCTTGATGATTCTGTTTTGCTAATTTCTTTAATATAAGAAAGTTTGACACCGGCAATTTCACTCTTTGTGCAGAGAGACTGCCAAACTAAAAGCACACATTGTGTGAACCTTGTGGGGTAGTCTATGTGTCTCCTGGGAACTTGTAATTTAAATCTACGACACCTGTCTAGAGGGAAATACTCTAGAGGAGACCCCCGCCACCTTCTAGTAATATGTAGCAGCTGAAATCGCTTATAACTTCATGTTAATAACTGTTTACTTTTATAAATTTACTATTTTTTTTGTAAAATTATAGAATATTTCTATGCATATCCCCCACCTCTCTACCAATGACCAATAAAGCATAGTTACTGGTGGTATACATTACTGATAAAGGAAGAAGAATCCCACTGATTGAGAAACTCAACTACAAGAAAAACCTGCTGAAAAGATGGTCTGATTCATTATTATTATTATTATTATTATTATTATTATTATTATTATTATTATTATTATTATTATTATTATTATTATTATTATTATTATTTTGGAGATTAGTTCTATTGTTATTATCACTATTAATATTTGTTGCTGTTGTTAAAACTACCAATATTTCTTCATATAGGAGGAACTTGAAATAACAGCAACTAATGAATATTTACATATATGAATGCAAGTTTCTGTCATATAATTATATGACAACATTATATGACAACATCAAAGTCAGTTGGTCCCAGCAATAGAACTAGCATGGTCGACAGGTGAGTTGTTCCAAACGTTTCATGTGCTTGTTATAATGCTATTTTATATTTCGATTGCATATGACTCATTTCCAATAATCAGCCAACCCCTCTTCATGGGAAGATAAGTAAAGCATTCTAGAAAAAAAAAAAAAAAATAAATAAAAAACATCGGTGATGATTAGCGAGTCAACCCATAATGCATTTGGAATAATCCCTGTACCAAAATGTATTACAATTACTATTACTAGCTAAGCTACAAACATAGTTGGAAGACATGGTTCTATATGCCCAACGGCTCCATCAGGAAAAAATATCCCAGTCAAAAATAGAATAGGATAGAAATGAACTACAAGAGCAGTAATGATTAACCATTATTATATATTAGTAAACAAATAAAACCAAAGATAAAATAGTTCTGTCATATATAAACTATGAAGAGTGCCTTATGTTACCCAGTTCTACATAAAAATAAAAAAATATTCGCTGCAAGTTTGGACTTCTGAACTTTCACAGGTTCAGCTGCCCGATTAGGAAGGTCATTCCACAAACTATTTACTGATGAAAATAACTTTTAAAACACTCTACAGTGTTGAGCTTTAGGATGGAGAAGGCATGAATTCTAGACAAGCACATATCTAGTATTACATGAAGGATGGTACAGTATGGGATTAGCTGCATATAAATGATGGTCAGAATTATGAACAACTTTAGGCAACATGAATAAAAACTAACTGAAAAACGGTGATAGATATTACTTTCTAGAAAAGGTATAAGAATTAAGGTAGATCGCAAGTTTTTATTAGATTAGTTAAGAAACAATGAACATCAGCCAGGAGAACAATACTCAAAACAAGGCAGAATTGAGAAACTAAAACATTCTTCAGAATAGGGGAATTACCAGAAATCTCAAAACATTTTCTTAAGAGGCCAAGTTTCCATCATATTGAGGAAGGAAATGACTGAATGTCTTTGTCATAGGTATATTTCCAGTCATCAGTTATACCTAAAATGTTAAATGAAACGTATAGAGTTAAAGGAACATTAATAACGCGGAAATCTGCATTAAGAGGAGACACAATTCTGGATTTACTTACAATCATACCTTTCTATTTGGTATGGTTTACGTTCATGCCCACTAATTGGCACTTTGTACTAGTTTCTACTAGATCTATATTAAGTTATTCATGTTTAATTCTTGTATGTCATCTTTTACTATCAATTGTGTGCGTAGAGAGAGAGAGAGAGAGAGAGAGAGAGAGAGAGAGAGAGAGAGAGAGAGAGAGAGAGAGAGAGAGAGAACACGTTAACGTTAATTAACATAATTTGTGTCTCTACCATAAGAGTTGGGTGAATGCAATTTGGTGTTTGCACATATATTACTCATCATAATAGTTAGTTGAAGGAAGAAAAATGGTCTCTAAAGGGATTTGAAAATTATTTCACGTTAGAGACAGCCGTCCAGAGGTGATTTTTAGGCCAAGAGGTGGCATTATGGGATAGTTCAGAAGACAGCTGAAATTTTCACTGTAAGGGTTTATTTTAATCCCTTTTAGCAAAAAATCAATTTCCAAAGGTTGAAAAAATTTAAACAATTTTTTCTCAATATATCATTTTATTTGCTTTGCTATTTAATCAACATGGATTGATTACATATCATTTTATTTCAAATCATATAGGCTAAAAAATAACACCAAATGTTGGTTCTAAAAAAAGTATCTATCACAGAGTTCTATCAGGGTTAAAAGACAAACTACCAAGAATTGTTAATATTTCTGATACTTTCTAAGGAACAGGTAAAATCACAAATCTGTTGAAAGATATGGTTTTAAATCCGTATACGCCTTTATCTTCATACAAATGGGCAGTTTTTTTTTATTTAGGAGGTTTGCATAATTACGCTTGGAATGAATAAGTGATGGGTCCAAAACAATAATTTTCTTCTAAAAGTCCATTAGAATTTGGACAACCTTTGTAATCTAAATTTTGAAATAAGTATTATCTATATTGATGTTTTTTTTTTTCTTGAATTAACTCAATTCTATCCAGCTCTTTCTAGAATCTAAATACCACCTTATCAAAATATAAAGACAAAACAAACATCACTTCTCGAATAAAACAAAAGTATCACATCTTACACCAAGCACAAACTCACCTCAACTATACATGAAATTGTGATCTGAATCTTGAGTGCAAATAAGCATATTTTAAATTGTCCCTAAACCTTCAATATCATCAATATGTTTTACAAATTATTTATTCATTTATTTTTTTTTTAATGGAACATAAACACCACTCCTTACACAAAACACACATTCACCTCAACTACAAAGGAAAATATATGTATCATAGGTTCAGATATGTGTATTGGACAATGTCCCTAAACCTGCACAATGATGAGTGTAAGCTTAATAAACCTTATAATATTCTACAAATCATTCTAATAGCCTTCCTGAGAACTTGTGCAAATCCCTTTACAATTACAAGCACTCGTCTATTTCTTATGCCCCACACAGAAACAGCCACACCCTTTTCCATATACTAATTTGCATGAGCAGCTCGAGAATTCCTTGCATGCAATTGGTAGAGGGTTTAACGAGATCAACTTTGGGATAAGGTCTCCATTTGAGGCTTTCATCCATCCTTAGGTTGTGGGATCTGGGAGTTTCTGAACTTGGCTTAATTTTTCTTTCCAAACAGGGCATTGGTAGTTTGCTCAAAGTATATGCAGTTTGAGTTCATCCTTTGTGTGTGGAATGATAGCAAGTGACTGCTTTCCTTGAAGGAGAAATTCCAGTCGAACTAGATTAATAAAATTGATAACAGTGTCCTTCAAGCACAGTTTCCAAACAAATTTCTTGGCATCTTGCATGAAAAGATCATTGACCTTTTTGGACTCCATCGTCTAGAGACATGCCGAATGTTACGATCTAAAAATCATTGAGAGAAGCCAATGTTAAAGTGGGCGGAATATTTTGAAAGTTTACTGAATGTTGAGGATAATAGGGAGTCAGCTATAATTGCTGTTGTAGGTGATGAGTTGCCGGTGATGGGAGATGACAATGAGAGAGATATTATAAGAGAGGAAGTGAGGCGAGCACTAGATGAAATGAGAGTAGGAAAAGCATCTGGCATGGATGGTGTGAGAGCTGATATGTTGAAGGAAGGGGGTGTGACTGTACTTGAATGGTTGGTGAGATTGTTTAATATATGTTTTGTGTTGTCAATGGTACCAGTATATTTGGTTTGTGCGTGTATAGTACCATTATATAAGGGTAAGGGAGATGTGCATGAGGGTTGTAATTCAAGGGGTATTAGTTTGTTGAATGTAGTTGGAAAGTATTTGGTAGAGTACTGATTAATAGGATTAAGGATAAAACAGAGAATGTAATCTTGGAAGTACAGGGTGGTTTAAGAAGAGGTAGGGGTTGCTTGAATCAGATTTTTATAGTTAGCCAGATATGAGAGAAATATTTAGCAAAAGGTAAGGAGGTGCATGTTGTGTTCATGGATCTGGAGAAAGCGTATGATAGAGTTGATAGGGAAGCAATGTGGAATGTGATGAGGTTATATGGAGTTGGGAGAAGGTTGTGGCAAGCAGTGAAAAGTTTCTACACAGGTAGTAGAGCATGTGTTAGGATAGGAAATGAAGTGAGTGATTGGTTTCCGGTGAGAGTGGGGCTGAGACAGGGATGTGCCATGTCGCCGTGATTGTTTAACTTGTATGTTGATGGAGTGGGGAGAAAGGTGAGTGCTCGAGTGCTTGGACGAGGATTGAAACTAGTAGACGAGATTGTACCATGAATGGGGGTAAATCAGTTGTTGTTTGGATGATACTGTGCTGGCTGTAGACGGGGAAGAGAAGCTTGGCCGATAAGTGACAGAATTTGGAAGGGTGTGTGATAGAAGGATGTGAGAGTTAATGTGGGTAAGAGTGAGCTTATGAGATGTACGAGAAGGGAAGGTGGTGTGAGGTTGAATGTCATGTTGAATGGAGAGTTACTTAAGGAGGTGGATCAGTTTAAGTAATTAAGGTCTGTTGTTGCAACAAATGGTGGAGTGAATGAAGGATGCAAAGTGTTAGGGGCAGTTAAGGGAGTAGTAAAAAAAAAGGGGGTTGGGCATGAATGCAAAGAGAGTTCTGTATGAGAAAGTGATTGTACCAACTGTGATGTATGGATTGGAGTTGAGAGGAATAAAAGTGACAGAGACAGAAATTGAATGTGTTTGAGATGAAGTGTCTAAGGAGTATGGCTGGTGTATCTCGAGTAGATAGGGTTATGAATGAAGTAGTGAGGATGAGAACGGGTGTAAGAAATTAATTAGCAGCTAGATTTGATATGAATGCATTGAGGTGGTTTGGCCATGTTGAGAGAATGGAAGGTGGCTATCTGCAAGAGTTGATGTGAAAAGTACAAGAGGAAGGTCAAGGTTTGAGTGGATGGATGGAGTGAAGAAAGCTCTGGGTGATAGGAGGATAGAAGTGATAGAGGAAAAAGAGCATACTAGAATAGGAATGAATGGGGAGGGATTGTGACGCAGTTACGGTAGAACCCTGCTGCTTCCTCCAGTGCCTTGGATGATCACGGAGGTAGCAGCAGTAGGGGATTCAGCGTTATGAAGCTTCATCTGTGGTGGATAACGGGGGAGGGTGGGCTGTGGCAGCCTAGCAGTACCTGCCGAACTCGGTTGAGTTCCTTGTGAGGCTGAGAGGAACGTAGAAACGGGAGGTCCCCTTTTTTTGTTTCATTTGTTTGATGTCGGCTACCCCCCAAAATTGGGGAAGTACCTTGGTATACATATATATATATATATATATATATATATATATATATATATATATATATATATATATATATATATATACATAAACATATGTATATACACACACACACACACACACATATATATATATATATATATATATATATATATATATATATATATATATATATATATATGTATATATATTTATATATCCATATATGTATATATATATATATATATATATATATATATATATATATATATATATATATATATATATATATATATATATATATATATATGTATATATATTTATATATTTATATATATATATATATATATATATATATATATATATATATATATATATATATATATATATATATATATATATATATATATATATATATAATACACACACACACACACACACACACACATATATATATATATATATATATATATATATATATATATATATATATGATGTCTACTGGAACAGTTAATCAATCTTTTTCATAGTATTCAGCTTTATTACAGTTTTTTTCATGTAATGCTCAAAGTAACATAAAATTTGTATTCTATGATAAACGGCATCAATATAGTTTCACTCTAACTCGAAGATTGTTAAGTTTCTGATTTTGGAAATTAGATTAATTTTACTATATCAGTGTCATTTTGTTTAAACACTCATCATATACTGTGGAAAATCTTACTTTATTCTAACATCCATCCTATTTTTCTTTCTAATTTAAGAATTAAATTTCATCATCAATGGTATTCTCTTCTTTCGCACTTCTAATATGTTGATATAATTTACATATCTTAATTATTTTTTATTCTACTATTATTAAGAAAAACTAATAATCTGTGCTTTATCCTTTATCAAGAGAAACTTTTGACCAATACCTTCCACTGGAATTAGTCTTATTTTCAATACTACAACGAAAACATGCCTTAACTTTTTTATATAATTCTACGTTTACTGGAAGGAAACCTGTCCACTTTCATATAAGGCCTTTTGTATACAAATTATATTTGCTCTTCGTGTTGTAATTTCTAGTGAATTGAAATCTATAGCTAGTAGTTTTCATTTATGACTACTTTCATATTTACAGATTTTCTCAGTAAACTCACTGACATATTGAATATTTCGGAGATTGAATGTACATTACATGATTTTATTTCTTCAATCAAGTTCGAGTAGAGAGCTATATGATATTTTAACCCCTCTATCTTTAAATTGCAATATTTTGTATGAAAAGTGCTTATTTGACTTCATAAAAGATATTTGGTTGACAATATCAGGATTTAGGATACTAATAATGATAATGATAATTGTAATATCTGAAATAACAATGATAAAAATGAAATAAAAATATATTAACAATGATAATAATCATATCAATAGCTATTATTATTATTAATAATAGTAGTAGTAGTAGTAGTAGTAGTAGTAGTAGTAGTAGTAGTAGTAGTAGTTGTAGTAGAAGCATTAGCAGTAGTAATAGTAATAGTATTAGTAGTGTTAGTAGTAGTAGTCGTATGGTGATGTGCATAGCAAAAAAATTAATCAATTCTAAAACAGCAAGCACATCAGCCAATCAGGAAGCAGTTGGAGACTAACTAGACCTAGCCTAGGCAGGACGTTAGCTAATTAGCGTGCAGTAATAAGAGTCCTGCCTAGATCCCGCTTAGCTCAAACGACTATGAGCATAGTATCAGCCTATGATGGATCATCTCATTTAATTGGAGAGCAGCTCCGTCATAGACTAGGTACAACCTCTGCTCATGGGGAGCAATCACTGATCAGCATCCAACTTGATAATCCAAACAATCTTGCCTACTTTCGACTTTCAGATAAGCTCAAACAAAACTCCCGAAAGCTAGAACCTGTGCCAATGCTATCAGTCCTCTACCCGCTGCACACAATGTGTCAATTTCTACAGGCTCAAAGACTTACACTTTCGCCAGTAGCAGCTAAAATTAGCAGCTTTTCACCACTAATTCTGCAGATGAGACGAGTACACCATAAACCAGAAGTTGGTCACTGAAAAATGGTGCAAATCATGTCTTCTTGCTCTTTTCCTGACCCTGCAACATCTCCGGCCCCAGCTGGGGTGTCAACCACACAAAGTATTTTTGCCATCTTTCCTGCTACTGTTCCCGTTCTTTCCTCCTTTCCTCTTTCAGTGGGACACTCTGCTATAAAAAATAAGCACATGTCAGAGAACTTCCCTGCCAACATCTCAATTTTGCCTTCTCAGTACCCAACTTCTGTTGCTTCGCCGGCCACTACTCCATCTGGTGCTTTATAGGCCACTAATCCATCAACCTCCCCATCAGAAACAGAGACAGATGCATCAGCTATGCTCCTTTGCCCTCGGACCAACGCTCCTTCACCTTATTTGGCAGAGAAAATCTACCAGATTGAAATTGCACCAAGTGCTTGATTCAGCTTTTTTCTGAACAACTGACACTCTCCACCCTGGTGTAGAGTCCGATCCAGAGCCACAACCCACCTCAACAGATGCGAAGCAGCTTCCCAGGATCAAGTTGCCAACCATAGGAGATGCCCCATCCTATGCAGCAGTAGCTCCCATTGCAACAGCAAACTAAACGCTTCAGATCACAGCGGGAGCCAATGTTAATGGTGACTTGATACTCACTACAAAAGACAGAAAGAGTGCCAGCCTTCTTAAGATTGAATTCTCCCTAGTGTACGTTAATCTTGCAAAGAGATGCCTAGTGGATTCATCACCAACTGCAGATATATATCCGATGCAAAACCGGCCACCGGCAGCAAAGGTGTGCCCATAAAAAAGGTCACTGTCATCTTTATTGAGCCCTTCCTACCGTCTCTTGATCTTAGATTATGGGAAACCTTCTCCAGTGAAGAGTTCTGACCTGAACCTTTAGGGTGCTACAACTGCCAATGCATCGGACACCATGAAGCTGATAGCAGGAACGTCGACAATATGTGATGTCTTCAACCAAAGATATCCACACAGACCTGCATTTTTGCATACAAGAAAGGATAGGTGACCATTCCTGAGTGTCCAAACTGTGCCCTCTCTCAACACGGGGGGAACAGGAAGTGTCCAGAGTGTTTTAATAGGATTGAGGGAGTGAAGGCCATCCCACAGACAATACCTGCAAATAAATCACCGTTAAAACCTTCAAATCCACAGAGAGTTCCACGTTACAGTCCACTCCATCACCCTACCACCGTTCCTGATACAACCATGATTCCTAATCTAGTTATCCTTATCTGACCAACACCTACTCCTTTCCTAATTTCATCTTAATCCCAACCCTCCAGGAACCTTCCCCTCAACCTATCGTTCATACACCAAATTGATGCTCTGTCCCTGGAAGAAATGATTCACATAATTCTCCAGATGGTGCCCTCTCTTAATATTCCACTACCTATTTAGACTATTTCCAATCCCTCCATAGTCCCATACTCTCACTCCCTCCTTGAGCAGATATGAGTTGTTTAATCTTATTACTACATTTTTTTTCCTCCCACTAGAAATTTTTCACTCTTCTCCCAGTGTCTTCTACTCACTTGGACTTACTGGTACAAACACTTTTCTACCACTAAAACTCTCACTTCCAGTTCCATGAGGGGCCTAGTTTCTTGGTCATGGTAGTCATGCTCTTTAGGTTGGGCAAATGCACCTCCCTCACAAGAGCTGTGCTTGGTTGTACTGTGAGCAGCTGGTTTGCCTTGATGATTCTGTTTTGCTAATTTCTTTAATATAAGAAAGTTTGACACCGGCAATTTCACTCTTTGTGCAGAGAGACTGCCAAACTAAAAGCACACATTGTGTGAACCTTGTGGGGTAGTCTATGTGTCTCCTGGGAACTTGTAATTTAAATCTACGACACCTGTCTAGAGGGAAATACTCTAGAGGAGACCCCCGCCACCTTCTAGTAATATGTAGCAGCTGAAATCGTTTATAACTTCATGTTAATAACTGTTTACTTTTATAAATTTACTATTTTTTTTGTAAAATTATAGAATATTTCTATGCATATCCCCCACCTCTCTACCAATGACCAATAAAGCATAGTTACTGGTGGTATACATTACTGATAAAGGAAGAAGAATCCCACTGATTGAGAAACTCAACTACAAGAAAAACGCAGCTATTGAATTTAATTAAACCTGCTGAAAAGATGGTCTGATTCATTATTATTATTATTATTATTATTATTATTATTATTATTATTATTATTATTATTATTATTATTATTATTATTATTATTATTTTGGAGATTAGTTCTATTGTTATTATCACTATTAATATTTGTTGCTGTTGTTAAAACTACCAATATTTCTTCATATAGGAGGAACTTGAAATAACAGCAACTAATGAATATTTACATATATGAATGCAAGTTTCTGTCATATAATTATATGACAACATTATATGACAACATCAAAGTCAGTTGGTCCCAGCAATAGAACTAGCATGGTCGACAGGTGAGTTGTTCCAAACGTTTCATGTGCTTGTTATAATGCTATTTTATATTTCGATTGCATATGACTCATTTCCAATAATCAGCCAACCCCTCTTCATGGGAAGATAAGTAAAGCATTCTAGAAAAAAAAGAAAAAAAAAAAAAAAAAAAAAAAAAACATCGGTGATGATTAGCGAGTCAACCCATAATGCATTTGGAATAATCCCTGTACCAAAATGTATTACAATTACTATTACTAGCTAAGCTACAAACATAGTTGGAAGACATGGTTCTATATGCCCAACGGCTCCATCAGGAAAAAATATCCCAGTCAAAAATAGAATAGGATAGAAATGAACTACAAGAGCAGTAATGATTAACCATTATTATATATTAGTAAACAAATAAAACCAAAGATAAAATAGTTCTGTCATATATAAACTATGAAGAGTGCCTTATGTTACCCAGTTCTACATAAAAATAAAAAAATATTCGCTGCAAGTTTGGACTTCTGAACTTTCACAGGTTCAGCTGCCCGATTAGGAAGGTCATTCCACAAACTATTTACTGATGAAAATAACTTTTAAAACACTCTACAGTGTTGAGCTTTAGGATGGAGAAGGCATGAATTCTAGACAAGCACATATCTAGTATTACATGAAGGATGGTACAGTATGGGATTAGCTGCATATAAATGATGGTCAGAATTATGAACAACTTTAGGCAACATGAATAAAAACTAACTGAAAAACGGTGATAGATATTACTTTCTAGAAAAGGTATAAGAATTAAGGTAGATCGCAAGTTTTTATTAGATTAGTTAAGAAACAATGAACATCAGCCAGGAGAACAATACTCAAAACAAGGCAGAATTGAGAAACTAAAACATTCTTCAGAATAGGGGAATTACCAGAAATCTCAAAACATTTTCTTAAGAGGCCAAGTTTCCATCATATTGAGGAAGGAAATGACTGAATGTCTTTGTCATAGGTATATTTCCAGTCATCAGTTATACCTAAAATGTTAAATGAAACGTATAGAGTTAAAGGAACATTAATAACGCGGAAATCTGCATTAAGAGGAGACACAATTCTGGATTTACTTACAATCATACCTTTCTATTTGGTATGGTTTACGTTCATGCCCACTAATTGGCACTTTGTACTAGTTTCTACTAGATCTATATTAAGTTATTCATGTTTAATTCTTGTATGTCATCTTTTACTATCAATTGTGTGCGTAGAGAGAGAGAGAGAGAGAGAGAGAGAGAGAGAGAGAGAGAGAGAGAGAGAGAGAGAGAGAGAGAGAACACGTTAACGTTAATTAACATAATTTGTGTCTCTACCATAAGAGTTGGGTGAATGCAATTTGGTGTTTGCACATATATTACTCATCATAATAGTTAGTTGAAGGAAGAAAAATGGTCTCTAAAGGGATTTGAAAATTATTTCACGTTAGAGACAGCCGTCCAGAGGTGATTTTTAGGCCAAGAGGTGGCATTATGGGATAGTTCAGAAGACAGCTGAAATTTTCACTGTAAGGGTTTATTTTAATCCCTTTTAGCAAAAAATCAATTTCCAAAGGTTGAAAAAATTTAAACAATTTTTTCTCAATATATCATTTTATTTGCTTTGCTATTTAATCAACATGGATTGATTACATATCATTTTATTTCAAATCATATAGGCTAAAAAATAACACCAAATGTTGGTTCTAAAAAAAGTATCTATCACAGAGTTCTATCAGGGTTAAAAGACAAACTACCAAGAATTGTTAATATTTCTGATACTTTCTAAGGAACAGGTAAAATCACAAATCTGTTGAAAGATATGGTTTTAAATCCGTATACGCCTTTATCTTCATACAAATGGGCAGTTTTTTTTTATTTAGGAGGTTTGCATAATTACGCTTGGAATGAATAAGTGATGGGTCCAAAACAATAATTTTCTTCTAAAAGTCCATTAGAATTTGGACAACCTTTGTAATCTAAATTTTGAAATAAGTATTATCTATATTGATGTTTTTTTTTTTCTTGAATTAACTCAATTCTATTCAGCTCTTTCTAGAATCTAAATACCACCTTATCAAAATATAAAGACAAAACAAACATCACTTCTCGAATAAAACAAAAGTATCACATCTTACACCAAGCACAAACTCACCTCAACTATACATGAAATTGTGATCTGAATCTTGAGTGCAAATAAGCATATTTTAAATTGTCCCTAAACCTTCAATATCATCAATATGTTTTACAAATTATTTATTCATTTATTTTTTTTTAATGGAACATAAACACCACTCCTTACACAAAACACACATTCACCTCAACTACAAAGGAAAATATATGTATCATAGGTTCAGATATGTGTATTGGATAATGTCCCTAAACCTGCACAATGATGAGTGTAAGCTTAATAAACCTTATAATATTCTACAAATCATTCTAATAGCCTTCCTGAGAACTTGTGCAAATCCCTTTACAATTACAAGCACTCGTCTATTTCTTATGCCCCACACAGAAACAGCCACACCCTTTTCCATATACTAATTTGCATGAGCAGCTCGAGAATTCCTTGCATGCAATTGGTAGAGGGTTTAACGAGATCAACTTTGGGATAAGGTCTCCATTTGAGGCTTTCATCCATCCTTAGGTTGTGGGATCTGGGAGTTTCTGAACTTGGCTTAATTTTTCTTTCCAAACAGGGCATTGGTAGTTTGCTCAAAGTATATGCAGTTTGAGTTCATCCTTTGTGTGTGGAATGATAGCAAGTGACTGCTTTCCTTGAAGGAGAAATTCAGTCGAACTAGATTAATAAAATTGATAACAGTGTCCTTCAAGCACAGTTTCCAAACAAATTTCTTGGCATCTTGCATGAAAAGATCATTGACCTTTTTGGACTCCATCGTCTAGAGACATGCCGAATGTTACGATCTAAAAATCATTGAGAGAAGCCAATGTTAAAGTGGGCGGAATATTTTGAAAGTTTACTGAATGTTGAGGATAATAGGGAGTCAGCTATAATTGCTGTTGTAGGTGATGAGTTGCCGGTGATGGGAGATGACAATGAGAGAGATATTATAAGAGAGGAAGTGAGGCGAGCACTAGATGAAATGAGAGTAGGAAAAGCATCTGGCATGGATGGTGTGACAGCTGATATGTTGAAGGAAGGGGGTGTGACTGTACTTGAATGGTTGGTGAGATTGTTTAATATATGTTTTATGTTGTCAATGGTACCAGTATATTTGGTTTGTGCGTGTATAGTACCAATATATAAGGGTAAGGGAGATGTGCATGAGGGTTGTAATTCAAGGGGTATTAGTTTGTTGAATGTAGTTGGAAAGTATTTGGTAGAGTACTGATTAATAGGATTAAGGATAAAACAGAGAATGTAATCTTGGAAGTACAGGGTGGTTTAAGAAGAGGTAGGGGTTGCTTGAATCAGATTTTTATAGTTAGCCAGATATGAGAGAAATATTTAGCAAAAGGTAAGGAGGTGCATGTTGTGTTCATGGATCTGGAGAAAGCGTATGATAGAGTTGATAGGGAAGCAATGTGGAATGTGATGAGGTTATATGGAGTTGGGGGAAGGTTGTGGCAAGTAGTGAAAAGTTTCTACACAGGTAGTAGAGCATGTGTTAGGATAGGAAATGAAGTGAGTGATTGGTTTCCGGTGAGAGTGGGGCTGAGACAGGGATGTGCCATGTCGCCGTGATTGTTTAACTTGTATGTTGATGGAGTGGGGAGAAAGGTGAGTGCTCGAGTGCTTGGACGAGGATTGAAACTAGTAGACGAGATTGTACCATGAATGGGGGTAAATCAGTTGTTGTTTGGATGATACTGTGCTGGCTGTAGACGGGGAAGAGAAGCTTGGCCGATAAGTGACAGAATTTGGAAGGGTGTGTGATAGAAGGATGTGAGAGTTAATGTGGGTAAGAGTGAGCTTATGAGATGTACGAGAAGGGAAGGTGGTGTGAGGTTGAATGTCATGTTGAATGGAGAGTTACTTAAGGAGGTGGATCAGTTTAAGTAATTAAGGTCTGTTGTTGCAACAAATGGTGGAGTGAATGAAGGATGCAAAGTGTTAGGGGCAGTTAAGGGAGTAGTAAAAAAAAAGGGGGTTGGGCATGAATGCAAAGAGAGCTCTGTATGAGAAAGTGATTGTACCAACTGTGATGTATGGATTGGAGTTGAGAGGAATAAAAGTGACAGAGACAGAAATTGAATGTGTTTGAGATGAAGTGTCTAAGGAGTATGGCTGGTGTATCTCGAGTAGATAGTGTTATGAATGAAGTAGTGAGGGTGAGAACGGGTGTAAGAAATTAATTAGCAGCTAGATTTGATATGAATGCATTGAGGTGGTTTGGCCATGTTGAGAGAATGGAAGGTGGCTATCTGCAAGAGTTATTGTGAAAAGTACAAGAGGAAGGTCAAGGTTTGAGTGGATGGATGGAGTGAAGAAAGCTCTGGGTGATAGGAGGATAGAAGTGATAGAGGAAAAAGAGCATACTAGAAATAGGAATGAATGGGGAGGGATTGTGACGCAGTTACGGTAGAACCCTGCTGCTTCCTCCAGTGCCTTGGATGATCACGGAGGTAGCAGCAGTAGGGGATTCAGCGTTATGAAGCTTCATCTGTGGTGGATAACGGGGGAGGGTGGGCTGTGGCAGCCTAGCAGTACCTGCCGAACTCGGTTGAGTTCCTTGTGAGGCTGAGAGGAACGTAGAAACGGGAGGTCCCCTTTTTTTTGTTTCATTTGTTTGATGTCGGCTACCCCCCAAAATTGGGGAAGTACCTTGGTATATATATATATATATATATATATATATATATATATATATATATATACATATATATATATATATATATATATATATATATATATATATATATATATATATATATATATATATATACATAAACATATGTATATACACACACACACACACACACACATATATATATATATATATATATATATATATATATATATATATATATATATATATATATATATATATGTATATATATTTATATATGCATATATGTATATATATATATATATATATATATATATATATATATATATGTATATATATTTTATATATTTATATATATATATATATATATATATATATATATATATATATATATATATATATATATATATATATATATATATATATATATATATATATATAATACACACACACACACCTATATATATATATATATATGATGTCTACTGGAACAGTTAATCAATCTTTTTCATAGTATTCAGTTTTATTACAGTTTTTTTCATGTAATGCTCAAAGTAACATAAAATTTGTATTCTATGATAAACGGCATCAATATAGTTTCACTCTAACTCGAAGATTGTTAAGTTTCTGATTTTGGAAATTAGATTAATTTTACTATATCAGTGTCATTTTGTTTAAACACTCATCATATACTGTGGAAAATCTTACTTTATTCTAACATCCATCCTATTTTTCTTTCTAATTTAAGAATTAAATTTCATCATCAATGGTATTCTCTTCTTTCGCACTTCTAATATGTTGATATAATTTACATATCTTAATTATTTTTTATTCTACTATTATTAAGAAAAACTAATAATCTGTGCTTTATCCTTTATCAAGAGAAACTTTTGACCAATACCTTCCACTGGAATTAGTCTTATTTTCAATACTACAACGAAAACATGCCTTAACTTTTTTATATAATTCTACGTTTACTGGAAGGAAACCTGTCCACTTTCATATAAGGCCTTTTGTATACAAATTATATTTGCTCTTCGTGTTGTAATTTCTAGTGAATTGAAATCTATAGCTAGTAGTTTTCATTTATGACTACTTTCATATTTACAGATTTTCTCAGTAAACTCACTGACATATTGAATATTTCGGAGATTGAATGTACATTACATGATTTTATTTCTTCAATCAAGTTCGAGTAGAGAGCTATATGATATTTTAACCCCTCTATCTTTAAATTGCAATATTTTGTATGAAAAGTGCTTATTTGACTTCATAAAAGATATTTGGTTGACAATATCAGGATTTAGGATACTAATAATGATAATGATAATTGTAATATCTGAAATAACAATGATAAAAATGAAATAAAAATATATTAACAATGATAATAATCATATCAATAGCTATTATTATTATTAATAATAATAGTAGTAGTAGTAGTAGTAGTAGTAGTAGTAGTAGTAGTAGTAGTAGTAGTTGTAGTAGAAGCATTAGCAGTAGTAATAGTAATAGTATTAGTAGTGTTAGTAGTAGTAGTCGTATGGTGATGTGCATAGCAAAAAAATTAATCAATTCTAAAACAGCAAGCACATCAGCCAATCAGGAAGCAGTTGGAGACTAACTAGACCTAGCCTAGGCAGGACGTTAGCTAATTAGCGTGCAGTAATAAGAGTCCTGCCTAGATCCCGCTTAGCTCAAACGACTATGAGCATAGTATCAGCCTATGATGGATCATCTCATTTAATTGGAGAGCAGCTCCGTCATAGACTAGGTACAACCTCTGCTCATGGGGAGCAATCACTGATCAGCATCCAACTTGATAATCCAAACAATCTTGCCTACTTTCGACTTTCAGATAAGCTCAAACAAAACTCCCGAAAGCTAGAACCTGTGCCAATGCTATCAGTCCTCTACCCGCTGCACACAATGTGTCAATTTCTACAGGCTCAAAGACTTACACTTTCGCCAGTAGCAGCTAAAATTAGCAGCTTTTCACCACTAATTCTGCAGATGAGACGAGTACACCATAAACCAGAAGTTGGTCACTGAAAAATGGTGCAAATCATGTCTTCTTGCTCTTTTCCTGACCCTGCAACATCTCCGGCCCCAGCTGGGGTGTCAACCACACAAAGTATTTTTGCCATCTTTCCTGCTACTGTTCCCGTTCTTTCCTCCTTTCCTCTTTCAGTGGGACACTCTGCTATAAAAAATAAGCACATGTCAGAGAACTTCCCTGCCAACATCTCAATTTTGCCTTCTCAGTACCCAACTTCTGTTGCTTCGCCGGCCACTACTCCATCTGGTGCTTTATAGGCCACTAATCCATCAACCTCCCCATCAGAAACAGAGACAGATGCATCAGCTATGCTCCTTTGCCCTCGGACCAACGCTCCTTCACCTTATTTGGCAGAGAAAATCTACCAGATTGAAATTGCACCAAGTGCTTGATTCAGCTTTTTTTCTGAACAACTGACACTCTCCACCCTGGTGTAGAGTCCGATCCAGAGCCACAACCCACCTCAACAGATGCGAAGCAGCTTCCCAGGATCAAGTTGCCAACCATAGGAGATGCCCCATCCTATGCAGCAGTAGCTCCCATTGCAACAGCAAACTAAACGCTTCAGATCACAGCGGGAGCCAATGTTAATGGTGACTTGATACTCACTACAAAAGACAGAAAGAGTGCCAGCCTTCTTAAGATTGAATTCTCCCTAGTGTACGTTAATCTTGCAAAGAGATGCCTAGTGGATTCATCACCAACTGCAGATATATATCCGATGCAAAACCGGCCACCGGCAGCAAAGGTGTGCCCATAAAAAAGGTCACTGTCATCTTTATTGAGCCCTTCCTACCGTCTCTTGATCTTAGATTATGGGAAACCTTCTCCAGTGAAGAGTTCTGACCTGAACCTTTAGGGTGCTACAACTGCCAATGCATCGGACACCATGAAGCTGATAGCAGGAACGTCGACAATATGTGATGTCTTCAACCAAAGATATCCACACAGACCTGCATTTTTGCATACAAGAAAGGATAGGTGACCATTCCTGAGTGTCCAAACTGTGCCCTCTCTCAACACGGGGGGAACAGGAAGTGTCCAGAGTGTTTTAATAGGATTGAGGGAGTGACGGCCATCCCACAGACAATACCTGCAAAAAAATCACCGTTAAAACCTTCAAATCCACAGAGAGTTCCACGTTACAGTCCACTCCATCACCCTACCACCGTTCCTGATACAACCATGATTCCTAATCTAGTTATCCTTATCTGACCAACACCTACTCCTTTCCTAATTTCATCTTAATCCCAACCCTCCAGGAACCTTCCCCTCAACCTATCGTTCATACACCAAATTGATGGTCTGTTCCTGGAAGAAATGATTCACATAATTCTCCAGATGGTGCCCTCTCTTAATATTCCACTACCTATTTAGACTATTTCCAATCCCTCCATAGTCCCATACTCTCACTCCCTCCTTGAGCAGATATGAGTTGTTTAATCTTATTACTACATTTTTTTTTCCTCCCACTAGAAATTTTTCACTCTTCTCCCAGTGTCTTCTACTCACTTGGACTTACTGGTACAAACACTTTCTCTACCACTAAAACTCTCACTTCCAGTTCCATGAGGGGCCTAGTTTCTTGGTCATGGTAGTCATGCTCTTTAGGTTGGGCAAATGCACCTCCCTCACAAGAGCTGTGCTTGGTTGTACTGTGAGCAGCTGGTTTGCCTTGATGATTCTGTTTTGCTAAGTTCTTTAATATAAGAAAGTTTGACACCGGCAATTTCACTCTTTGTGCAGAGAGACTGCCAAACTAAAAGCACACATTGTGTGAACCTTGTGGGGTAGTCTATGTGTCTCCTGGGAACTTGTAATTTAAATCTACGACACCTGTCTAGAGGGAAATACTCTAGAGGAGACCCCCGCCACCTTCTAGTAATATGTAGCAGCTGAAATCGTTTATAACTTCATGTTAATAACTGTTTACTTTTATAAATTTACTATTTTTTTGTAAAATTATAGAATATTTCTATGCATATCCCCCACCTCTCTACCAATGACCAATAAAGCATAGTTACTGGTGGTATACATTACTGATAAAGGAAGAAGAATCCCACTGATTGAGAAACTCAACTACAAGAAAAACGCAGCTATTGAATTTAATTAAACCTGCTGAAAAGATGGTCTGATTCATTATTATTATTATTATTATTATTATTATTATTATTATTATTATTATTATTATTATTATTATTATTATTATTATTATTTTGGAGATTAGTTCTATTGTTATTATCACTATTAATATTTGTTGCTGTTGTTAAAACTACCAATATTTCTTCATATAGGAGGAACTTGAAATAACAGCAACTAATGAATATTTACATATATGAATGCAAGTTTCTGTCATATAATTATATGACAACATTATATGACAACATCAAAGTCAGTTGGTCCCAGCAATAGAACTAGCATGGTCGACAGGTGAGTTGTTCCAAACGTTTCATGTGCTTGTTATAATGCTATTTTATATTTCGATTGCATATGACTCATTTCCAATAATCAGCCAACCCCTCTTCATGGGAAGATAAGTAAAGCATTCTAGAAAAAAAAAAAAAAGAAAAAAAAAAAAACATCGGTGATGATTAGCGAGTCAACCCATAATGCATTTGGAATAATCCCTGTACCAAAATGTATTACAATTACTATTACTAGCTAAGCTACAAACATAGTTGGAAGACATGGTTCTATATGCCCAACGGCTCCATCAGGAAAAAATATCCCAGTCAAAAATAGAATAGGATAGAAATGAACTACAAGAGCAGTAATGATTAACCATTATTATATATTAGTAAACAAATAAAACCAAAGATAAAATAGTTCTGTCATATATAAACTATGAAGAGTGCCTTATGTTACCCAGTTCTACATAAAAATAAAAAAATATTCGCTGCAAGTTTGGACTTCTGAACTTTCACAGGTTCAGCTGCCCGATTAGGAAGGT
The DNA here is from genome assembly GCF_036898095.1 of Palaemon carinicauda. NCBI lineage: Eukaryota > Metazoa > Arthropoda > Malacostraca > Decapoda > Palaemonidae > Palaemon > Palaemon carinicauda. The sequence continues at coordinate 101,295,917 of NC_090736.1, forward strand.
CATTCCACAAACTATTTACTGATGAAAATAACTTTTAAAACACTCTACAGTGTTGAGCTTTAGGATGGAGAAGGCATGAATTCTAGACAAGCACATATCTAGTATTACATGAAGGATGGTACAGTATGGGATTAGCTGCATATAAATGATGGTCAGAATTATGAACAACTTTAGGCAACATGAATAAAAACTAACTGAAAAACGGTGATAGATATTACTTTCTAGAAAAGGTATAAGAATTAAGGTAGATCGCAAGTTTTTATTAGATTAGTTAAGAAACAATGAACATCAGCCAGGAGAACAATACTCAAAACAAGGCAGAATTGAGAAACTAAAACATTCTTCAGAATAGGGGAATTACCAGAAATCTCAAAACATTTTCTTAAGAGGCCAAGTTTCCATCATATTGAGGAAGGAAATGACTGAATGTCTTTGTCATAGGTATATTTCCAGTCATCAGTTATACCTAAAATGTTAAATGAAACGTATAGAGTTAAAGGAACATTAATAACGCGGAAATCTGCATTAAGAGGAGACACAATTCTGGATTTACTTACAATCATACCTTTCTATTTGGTATGGTTTACGTTCATGCCCACTAATTGGCACTTTGTACTAGTTTCTACTAGATCTATATTAAGTTATTCATGTTTAATTCTTGTATGTCATCTTTTACTATCAATTGTGTGCGTAGAGAGAGAGAGAGAGAGAGAGAGAGAGAGAGAGAGAGAGAGAGAGAGAGAGAGAGAACACGTTAACGTTAATTAACATAATTTGTGTCTCTACCATAAGAGTTGGGTGAATGCAATTTGGTGTTTGCACATATATTACTCATCATAATAGTTAGTTGAAGGAAGAAAAATGGTCTCTAAAGGGATTTGAAAATTATTTCACGTTAGAGACAGCCGTCCAGAGGTGATTTTTAGGCCAAGAGGTGGCATTATGGGATAGTTCAGAAGACAGCTGAAATTTTCACTGTAAGGGTTTATTTTAATCCCTTTTAGCAAAAAATCAATTTCCAAAGGTTGAAAAAATTTAAACAATTTTTTCTCAATATATCATTTTATTTGCTTTGCTATTTAATCAACATGGATTGATTACATATCATTTTATTTCAAATCATATAGGCTAAAAAATAACACCAAATGTTGGTTCTAAAAAAAGTATCTATCACAGAGTTCTATCAGGGTTAAAAGACAAACTACCAAGAATTGTTAATATTTCTGATACTTTCTAAGGAACAGGTAAAATCACAAATCTGTTGAAAGATATGGTTTTAAATCCGTATACGCCTTTATCTTCATACAAATGGGCAGTTTTTTTTTATTTAGGAGGTTTGCATAATTACGCTTGGAATGAATAAGTGATGGGTCCAAAACAATAATTTTCTTCTAAAAGTCCATTAGAATTTGGACAACCTTTGTAATCTAAATTTTGAAATAAGTATTATCTATATTGATGTTTTTTTTTTCTTGAATTAACTCAATTCTATTCAGCTCTTTCTAGAATCTAAATACCACCTTATCAAAATATAAAGACAAAACAAACATCACTTCTCGAATAAAACAAAAGTATCACATCTTACACCAAGCACAAACTCACCTCAACTATACATGAAATTGTGATCTGAATCTTGAGTGCAAATAAGCATATTTTAAATTGTCCCTAAACCTTCAATATCATCAATATGTTTTACAAATTATTTATTCATTTATTTTTTTTTAATGGAACATAAACACCACTCCTTACACAAAACACACATTCACCTCAACTACAAAGGAAAATATATGTATCATAGGTTCAGATATGTGTATTGGACAATGTCCCTAAACCTGCACAATGATGAGTGTAAGCTTAATAAACCTTATAATATTCTACAAATCATTCTAATAGCCTTCCTGAGAACTTGTGCAAATCCCTTTACAATTACAAGCACTCGTCTATTTCTTTTGCCCCACACAGAAACAGCCACACCCTTTTCCATATACTAATTTGCATGAGCAGCTCGAGAATTCCTTGCATGCAATTGGTAGAGGGTTTAACGAGATCAACTTTGGGATAAGGTCTCCATTTGAGGCTTTCATCCATCCTTAGGTTGTGGGATCTGGGAGTTTCTGAACTTGGCTTAATTTTTCTTTCCAAACAGGGCATTGGTAGTTTGCTCAAAGTATATGCAGTTTGAGTTCATCCTTTGTGTGTGGAATGATAGCAAGTGACTGCTTTCCTTGAAGGAGAAATTCCAGTCGAACTAGATTAATAAAATTGATAACAGTGTCCTTCAAGCACAGTTTCCAAACAAATTTCTTGGCATCTTGCATGAAAAGATCATTGACCTTTTTGGACTCCATCGTCTAGAGACATGCCGAATGTTACGATCTAAAAATCATTACTGGGTCTTTTCATAAGTAAAATAATCGTCAACAACAATCAATTAAATATGGGAAATGAATATGCAAAGAGACTCACGAAAAACACAACATGTTTATTCACAAACATATACAGAAAATTAAAGCTATTTCTTCGGTTACTTTAACTGATTCTCCAAATCAACCAAAACATTAATAGAAAACGGGAGCATTCAGTAAGGTAGAAATACTTAAGGAATAGTTTTCTGCAGCTGCTGAGACAATGCTGGTACGTAGACTTAAGGATTGAGAGTGAAGCAGAAGGGCGCCAGAAGTTCAGATGAAACTGGCAAGATGACCGGATTCGAAGACATCACAACAGGGGTGGCATCAAGAGGGGACATCAGAGATCTTCTTCCAAGGATTCGATGATACTGTTGAACGATGGCAGGCTGCAGGCAGTGTTGGTGTATCTTGTCACAAGCAGGGAGGGCTGGCTGCTTCAATTTGTCTCTTCCTCTCGGCCATAGCAGAATCTTTAGGAGATAGGCTTTTGTTGTCTGAAGGGAATATTAGACTCTTGCTATATCAGACTTCTGGTCTTCTATGTTTCTTATCTCGCTAGGACTTGGATCTTATCTGCTTCGGATATAGTTCCTCTCTTGTCTTACATCCTTTCCTATCACTCTGGGACAATCTCTTCTTGAAGTTTATATACCCATGTATGGGTGGAGTTAATTACAGTGGGCAGTGTTCGTCTCCATGGAAGGCGTTCTTTTAAACAATTCTGCATCTCTATTGGCTTCCTCAAAAACGCCAACTTCAATCACGCCATGGAAGCTTCTAGAAGAAATTTCTGATGCAATCTGGACCAAGTCCTAAGTCGTAACAAATGGGCAGCATGTGCCCTTCCATGTTGACCTATCGCCTAAACAAGGATTTCCCTCAGGCCTGGTTTCTCAAAATATACTGACTCCACTAATGAAGACGATGACATCTTAGTCAAAACAGGACGTCTCCCTTATCACGGGTCTTTAGTCGAATCTTGTCTCCCCTTGCGCTTACTCTTTGGGAATAGATATTTTTGTGGTTTATTATATTCTTTTAAAAGTATTGTATCTACCCATGAGACGTTCCCACAAAAGACGAACAAAATAAAATCTACTGATTTCACTTTTTTTTTAAATTCTGCAACGAAAAAAACTCATTTACCCACGAACTGAGGAACATCTGCCTGAAACCCCAACTTAACATCAGGAAAATATTCATCTTTGGCATTCCATATCTCAACACAAAGCTTCAGCCAATAAAAAATAATAATAATAATAATTCGTTGATGAAAAATAAAAACAAAAACTTATTTCTTATTCTGAAAAATCTCTGGAAGGGCTATCAGGTATAACATTTTTCTTTCATTTTATATGAATTATCTTCAGATTATAATCTTGTAGCTCTAAACTCCAACGCCTGAAACGTTTATTCTTATTTTTAAATCTTTCCAAATAAACAAACGGATAGTGACCTATATAAACAGTTAAAACAGGACTACTACGTACAGAAATCTCAAAGTACTGCAAGGCTGAAACTGAACTAAACAATTATTTTTCAGTAGTTGAATAATTTTGTTGAGCTTTATTCAGTTCTCTTGAATAATATGCCACGGGGTGCTTTGTCCCATTCACTTCTTTTAATAAGACTCCTCCTATGCCAGTGTCACTAGCATCAATCGCTAAACTATATTCCTTGCTAAAATCAGGTAACAATAATACTGGCTCGTGAAGCATTACGACTTTTAATTCATTGAAAGCTTCTACACATTCTTCTTCAAATACAAAACTTCGTCCCATCTTAAAAAGATTAGTTATGGGAGCATTTATTTCTGAAAAATTTAGTACAAATCTACCGAGATATGAAACCATGCGAGAAATCTCATGGCCTGCTTTTTAGTTGCTAGGATTGGGAAATTGATGATAGCTTATGTGTTCCCATTCTTAGGACAAATCTTACCGATACCGACTTTATGCCCTAAATAAGTGATAAAGGTTTTCCTGAATTCGAATTTCTTTAAATTTAATACAAGGTTTGCTTTTTCAAGGGCTGTAAAGACTTTAGCTAGAATTCGTAAGTGTTCTTCCCAAGTTTCTGAAAATATAACAAGATCATCTAAATGCATGACAGAGTTATTAATATCATTTAAAACTTTCTTAATTAATCTTTGGAAAGTACTGGCTGCATTTTTTGATCCAAAAGGCCTTATTTTAGGTTCTGTACTACCGAACGGTGTTAAAAAACCGGATATCTTCCTGGCTCATCTGCTTAGAGGTACTTGCCAGTAACCTTTGGCCAAATAAAGCTTGGAGATGAATTTAGCAATCCCGATAATATCTAAGCAATCGTCGATCCTGTGAAGTGGAAAATCACTTTGCTTAGTAACACTTTACTTTTCTGAAATCATTGTACAACCTATATTTTCCATCTTCCTTTTTTACTAGAACTATCGGAGAACACCATTCACTCTCGCTAGGAACTATCAAATTATTATCTAACATATACTTAATCTCCTTTCGTACTGAATTTGCCTTCTCTGGACTCAAACGATACGGACTTTGTTTAATGGGGTTAGTGTCCTGTAACTCAATATCATGTTCTAAAAGATTAGATATACTAATTTATCACTAACAGTTTCTGGATAGTTTAGAAAAACGTTATATAAATCACTCCGCTTTTGTTCTTCTAAGCAAGAGTTAAATAACTTGAAATTCATAAGCACATCAGAGTTTTTCACAAAACTAATTTCTTGCTCCGACACAGTTATTACTGTCACTGGGCGTTCGTTGTATTTCTTTACTAAGTTTAAGTGCAGACACTTAGCTCTACGTCTACCCACATAGATTAAGTAATTCAAATTCCCTCTTTTTCCTAAAATAGTTTAAAGACCTTTGAACTTATAAGATAATGAGGGACCTTCTTTCTGAATTATTACTAAGACATTATCTCCCACACGGAAATTTCTCTCCTTTGCCTTAAGATCGTATCTTCTTTTAGTTTCCCCTTGATTGTTGCTCTCGTTTTTTATTGCTAATTTCTATGCTTTCCCTAATTTCTCCTTGTAATTCTCTAAATTCTGATTGTAATTTCTCTACTTTCTTTTAAGCATTAATTTACACTTTAAAATTTCTAAAGGTCCTTTATCGGTGTGACCAAACAACAACTCAAAAGGTTTAAATTCTGTAGTATCAGTAGGTGCCAATCATAAGGCTAACAAGACAAAAGGCAGTTTTCCTTCCCAGTTATGTTCAAAGTTATTACATAGTTTTTTTAAGCAACTTTTTAATGTTTAATAGAAATGTTCTACAATCCCTTGCGACTCTGGGTGATAGGGTGTGGAAGTTACAAGTTTGATACCTAGCTCCTTCATTTTGTCTTTGAAATATTTAGACACAAAATTATTGCAATTATCACTTTGTATAATGCAAGGGCAACCAAACTTGGAAAAATAGTTCAACAAGCGTTTAACTACAATTTTTGCATTGTAGCTTCTTAAAGAGATTGCTTCTGGATATCGGGTTAGTCTGTCAATGATTGTTAATGGATATATATTCCCTCCTTTACTTCTAGGCAAAGGTCCAACTATATCAATTACTACATTCTCATAAGGTTTTCCCACTGATGGAATATTACATAAGGGAGCCCGGGGAATTACTTGGTTAGGTTTACTAGCAATTTGACATTCGTGACAACTTAATACATATCTCTTAATGTCACTTTTCATCATAGGCCAAAAGTGTGTCTTACTTATGCACTTGAAAGTTTTATTTACGCCTAAATATCCCTGATCATCATGTGCTGATTTCAGAATTAATTCGGGAAAATTCCCTAGGAATTACTAATTGTTCTATAACTTCCTCTTTGCTATCTGACTTGGAGCGAACATAATGACACAAAATTTTGTCTTTTATACAAAAGGTTTCCTTACAAACATTATCGGGATCATCATCCAACTCACTTTCAAAATTTCGAGACAGTGTCTCATCCTCTCTCTGCGACTTAATTAAGTCATCTCTGTACTAAATGTTAGTGTCTAAACTACTGCAGTAACGAATACTTTAATCCACTACATCGACTACGTCTGCGTTACTACTTTCGAGAGCTACATCATCAACTTGGCTAACACTGTCAACAACGATGGAGTCGGTCTTCTCAGCCCCACTCTTGCTAAGATCAACCTCACCGCCTCCATCACACACGTTCGGATCCTTGCAAAAAATATGACTGTAGTCTATATATGTATCTAAACTTGACTTAGTTACTACCATTTCAGGCACTGGATCCTCACTTAAAATAGGATTCACACATCTGGATGTAGTTAAATCATTACCGGCAATAATGTCAGCGCCATCAATGGGAAAATAGTCTACAACTGCTAGTTTTACATCTCTGGACGCTCCCTGCCTTTTCAAGTTCATCCTTAACAAAGGACAAACAACGCAAGTATTCGGAAACCCATCTAACATAACTTTTTCTTTAATACTGATTTTTGCCCTTGTTAGCACACAGTCTTTCCTAATAAGGGAAACGGCTGCTCCAGTGTCCCTAATCAAGATAACTTCTCTCGAATCCCCTAATTCAAGCGAAGAAACTACACATGATTAAAAATCCCAGTAAATTTTCCTAGTTTTTTCATAATGTCATTTCTGCTTGACAAAAGATTATTAACTAGAGACACTGGTTTCTTGACATTCTTCTCCTCTGCCATACAATTCCTTGCTATATGCCCTTTCTTATTACATCGATAACAAATTAACTCTGAACTACTACCATCCCATTTGCTCTTATAAAACTTGTCAGTATGACCTGGTTTTCCTCATGTATAATAATAATAATGATGATCATATTTCCCTGTATTACCTTTGCTAAAACTACTCTTACTATGTTGCATCTTACTAGAAGAAGGATTATTTTTCTTCTTACTATCACTTAAACTATGAGTAAGACTGTACTCATCTGCCAACCTTGTTGCATCTGTAAAAGACTTTTCACGCCTATCCTCTATATATAGATTAATGTCTGGAGATAAGTTATCTTTGAAGTTTTCTAACAGAACTAAGTTCTTAAGATCATCATAACTATCTATCTCAGCAGAAGTTAACCAATCACTAAATGATCTTTCTTACTTCTTTCCGTATTCTATATGAGTACTGCTCTCATTTCTTTTCAAACTTCTAAATTTCTTACGGTACACCTCCGGTACTAACCTGTATACACTAAGATCAGTTTCTTTCACAATATCATAGTCTTCACTTTCGTCCTCAGACACACAACTATACACAGAAAGTGCCTTACCACTTAAGACTGACTGTAAATACAAATTCCCCTTGTTTTTGGGACAACCTTCTCTGTTCATTAATTTTTCCAAAGACATGAAATATTTTGTTATATCTTCCTCATCAAATTTTGGAATTAATTTCAACATTGCACCCATACCTAAATGATCAGAATCATCGTTCAATGATGAATTACCACCCTGTCTGCTACCTGACGCATCACGTCCTGGTCTGCTACCTGGCGGGCTATTATGAAGATTTTGTCTTATATCAGCTATTTCTAACTAATGCTTACGCAGTCTCTCATTTTCTTCTCTTTCAGTTGCTCTATCGTCTCTCTCAAAGGTTTCCTGTTCTCTCTTAAAACCATACTCATGGAGACCATCGCCATCTAGAACAAGAAGTTTATCTTAAGCTACCAAATCTCTTGTAATCTCACTCATTCTGCTTCTTTCTATATTCTCCCTGTTTCAATTGATTACGTGTGTGAAAATCCTGGCAATGTCGCCAGCTGTTACAATCTCAAAATCGTTACAGGTTCTTTGTATAAGTAAAATAAATTTCAACAACAACCAATTGAATTTGATAAATAAATATTAAAAGAAACTCACGAGAAACACAACACGTTTATTCACAAATTTATAAAGAAAATTAAGGCTACTTCTTCGGTTATTTTAACTAACAAACCAAATAAACCAAAACATCAACAGAAAAGGGGAACAGTCAGAAAGGTAGAAATACTTAAGGAATAGTTTTCTGCAGCTGCTGAGACAATGCTAGTACGGAGACATTAGGTTTGAGACCGTAGCAGAAGGGCGGCTGAAGTTCAGATGAAACAGGCACGATGACGAGATTCAAAGATGTCACAAAAGGGGTGGCATCAAGAGGGGGCATCAGAGGTTTTCTGCAGCTGCTGAGACGATACTGGTACGGAGACTACAGGCTTGAGAATATTGAAAAAGGGCGGCTGAAGTTGAGATGAAACTGGCACGATAACCGGATTCGAAAACGTCACATATGGGGTGGAATCAAGAAAGGACATCAGAGGTCTTCGTCCAAGAATGTGATGATACTGTTAAACGATGGCAGGCTGCAGGCAGTGTTGGCTACTTCTAGTCGCAAGTAAGGTGGGCTGGCTACTTCAATTTGTCTCCTCTTCTTGGCCATAGCAAGATCTTTTGGAGATGGGCTTTTTTGTCTGAAGGGAAGGTTAGAATCTTGCTCTATCAGACTTATGGTCTTCTATGTTTCTTAATTCGCTAGTATTTGGATCTTATCTGCTTCGGACATGGTTCCTCTCTTGTCTTATGTCCTTTCCTATCTCTCTGGGACAATATCCTCTTGTAGTTTATATACCGATGTATGGGCGGAGTTAATTACAGTGGGCAGTGGTCATCTCCATAGAAGGCATTCTTTTAAACAATTCTGCATCTCTATTGGCTTCCTCACGAATGCCCACTTTCTAGAAGAAATTTCTGATGCAATCTGGACAAAGTGTTAGGTCGTAATAAAAGGACAGCTTGTGTCCTTCCATGTTGACATATATCCTAAACAAGGATTTCCCTCAGGCCCGGTTCCTCAAAATATGCTGACTCCACTAATTAGGACGATGAAATCTTGGTCAAAACAAGACAGCTCTCTTATAACTGGTCCGTTGTTGAATCTTGTCTCGCCTTGCGCTTACTCTTTGGGAATAGATATTTTTGTCTTTTATTTTATCCTTTTAAAAGAATTGTATATACCCATGACACCGAGTCTTCCATGAATACATAGCACGATGTCTTCTTCCCTAAACCGGCCCACTGACTGACTGTATCACACCCTGTTAAGACATGGGATGTGAGAATTGTTTGAATTTGGTCATCTGCAAGTGCAATCCGATGGATAGTTATAAAGGAATGTTTTGGTTTCAACCCTGTACTGAACCCCACTTCTGGAGATAAGGGATTGTGGAAACCTGAGGCCAAACCCAAGACATCTTTGACTTGACATTGTAAAATGCATCGCTTGTATCCTTTTAGTGGGCCATCTCTGGAGTGCAATAGGATCCTACTGTCCACATCTTCATAATTCAACTCAGGAAGACAGTGTTCCTATCTGTAGAAATCCATACACTCATGAAATCAAATTGATTCTTGTTCCTCCTCTGCCATTTCTCTAAGACCTCTGGAGAAGAATGATACCATTCACATCCTTTGAACTGATGAAACGTCTGACTGGGCTGGTATTTTTCAGCTTTTTTTTTTTGTGCCATGTTTGATTGAAATTTCAAAATACCGATAAAAAACAAAATAAACCAAAGAGTACACTGGACCAAAGCATTTAACAACACTGGAACATAACTCAGTGCAGGATATATTCCTTGTATTATTGCAGGGCCATCAATTATGAAAAAAAAATTGTTTTCATATTTGAAATATATTTCAATACTTCTGTGCCCTTGATCAACAACTCTTGATGCCGGGAATTCAAAGTTGAATAGAGTTTCACACTAAAAGCTGCAAGGGTCATTGAGGAAGTCGACTTCTTCAACAACGACTGTCAAACGCCGCCACTCCCCCCCCCCCCCCCCTTTATAGTATAATACCAACTTTACGGAAGATAACGGTAAACCTTACAGGACATTGATCTTACGTCTGTTATGCAAATCTGTTTTCGCCTTATTCTGAAAATTCCTTATGCAAATGTTATTGTTAGTATAAGGCACACACGCAGACCGTGACCTCTATAGTACACAAAGAAATCGTAATGCCTGAATTGGTTGAATATTTCATCGCTAAGAGCACGGAATATCAAAACTAATTACAATCTATAATTAGTTCTCTTAATCATATTGATATTAAGACAAAGGATTTAAAATGTTTCTTGTATAATCATTTGTACTTGCAAACTTTTCGTGAAGTTTTATTTACATTTATTGCACCTCTTTCACAAGATTAAGTTTTATAAAAAGAAGTACACTCTAAAATTATTCATCAACATATCATATAAAGAACAGTAATCATAAGTATGACTGACAGCATTATTTATTCAAATAATAAAAAAGGAAGATATGTAATTAGAAAATGTAGGTACACACACACACACACACACACGCACACACACACACACATATATATATATATATATATACATATATATATATATATACATATATATATATATATATATATGTATATATATATATATATATATGTATATTATATATATATATATTATATTTATACATATATCTAAATATATATATATACATATATATATATATATATATATTTATATATAATATATATATATATATATATATATAATATATATATATATATATATATATGTATACATATATATATATATATATATATATATATATATATATATATATATATATATATATATATATACTGTATACACACACACACACGCACACACACACACACACACACACATATATATATATATATATGAGAACTGTGTGACCTGGGTTAGCTGTACCAGTCTTTCTTTCAGGGTTTCTTGTTTTCCATCGAGACTTTTGGCGAGATTTATGTGAATGCATTGTGGTGTATATGAATGAATATATAAAAAAATACACTATTTACTGTGAATGGAGTTGAGATTCAGGTACAAATAGTAAATTCTTTTGCACTTAGTAGGAGTGAAAAAATTCTGGAAACATACTAAAAAGAAAAAATGTCAAGATTGAATTATTCACTGACATTAATAATAATAATAATAATAATAATAATAATAATAATAATAATAATAATAATAATAATAATAATAATAATAATAATAATAATAATAATAATAATAATAGAGTTGAAATTCTACACGGCAATTACCATCAAATCTCGTGACAGGAAGTAATTACAGTGACATGCGGAAACGAATTTGCTGGACGTTGGCTACAGAAAAAAAAAGAGAGCTCTAATTGGCCTGTTACCTTCGGGTATCAAGGTCAAAATACTTTAGGTAAAATTTTTAATTCCTGCTTATTTCTCTCTTAAAAGTCGAATGGAATGGGGTGTCGTGAAACAGCGTTCCGTACTTAAGATGCAAGGAAAAATAATGGTAAAGAAAACATACAATTCATTTAAGTAATAGTTGTACAGCTGTTAATCTGGTAAAAGTATTAATCTAGCCTTGCTGAACTCCTATGCCCCGGTAGTGAGTTATTGAGATTTTTTTTCAACAACTATATTTTAAACATGACAATTTTTTATGACTTCTCAATATTTGCTATATGATTATAATGTATTTTGAAGGATATTAGAAAAATTTATCATAATATATTGTATATATTTCTTATGATTTGTGGTTATTTTAGTAGTAGATATTAATTAATATCCAGAAACAAGAAACTATAATAACAATTTCTTTATTCAGACAAATACAGAATGGAAAGCCAGAAGAAACGTAAGGAATATTTCAGCATTTTTATTGCCATACAAAAGAGATTAAGACAAATAAAAAGAAGAAAAAAAGATAAATAATATCGAGTCAGAGACCCAGATAATCCCTCTCCATCATCTCTCTCATATCAACATTCTTCACTAACTATCTCATATGACTACGGCAGCAAAATGTTTTTATTATTGCTCTGTTTTCTTGTAGGAAAAATGACCCATTCATTGTCATGACTTGAGAGGAGGTAATTTTTCTTTAACAATACTTTTAGGTCAGTGTCATAGCATTCAGACTTTATTTTGTATTGGCATCGGTCATTCTAAAATTCAATGACTCTTAATTTACGAAAAAAAAAAAAAAAAATACGACACTGTCACCAAGAAATATTGCTTAAACTATCAGATTTTTATCACAATAGCCCTGTGTTTCTCACTCCTTGAACCCTTTTTTAATATATTGTTGCATTACACATTTTTCTCTGAAAGCAATGAATTTGTTTAGATTATAGGACAGTCAGATTAATCTCTCTTAAGACTCAACTATTTGTGTACGGATTATAGCTGGTTTTCCCCTCTCAGCTAATTTTCTTCAAGGGTTACGCTTTCTAGTAAACAAATATGCAGAAATTATGGAAATAAAATTCTGCTTCTACAATAAAATTAAATAAGTAGGACAGGGGTTTACCAAATATAAACATTTAATCTTATAGATATTGTAGTTAAAGTTTCATGAATTCTTTAGTAGCTTTACGATAAATAGAAAAGGAAAATACCATTAAAAAGCGCGGTTCAACCCTGCAGTACTTTGCTGGACTTCCAAAAAATGAGTACTCATATGGGTATGCAATACCAAAATGTTTATAATGTTACTGTGTGTAATAAATCTATACTTCT
>NC_090736.1:101321382-101326382 GCF_036898095.1 Palaemon carinicauda
CTATGGCATTTAAATATATTAAGTTGTTGAGGTATTTATATTATTATTAATTCCCACATTTTCCGAATCTATTTTTCTTTTAAAAACTTCTATGCATTTTGTTGATAACTTGGGAGATATGGACCTCCTGCCATAGCTCCTCTCGCAACTGGAGTTTTCTCACTATCATAAATTAGTTTTATGATTGATATACTTCCTGAACAAATAATTTCAAATGTTATAACAGAAGATTAAAATAATCCTTGTCTCTGAATTGCTTTGATTTGTTTATGAAGTTTTGATAGAATGAAAGGCTGTCCCATATTCTATCAATGCTATCAAAAGTGGGCTGCCATACTCTGCTGATTTTTCCTTTACATGGCTAATTAATTATTTGGGTAAGGTCAGTTTATAAATACCCGCTTATAAAGTCTATCTGCCCTCTTCATCGATTAACTAATGGCATTCTTTCTATTTAGCGTAATTTAAACTGTGTCAATATTTCATATATTACTAAGAATAAACTTTTTAGGTAGTAATTTTTCAGGCCATTTGTGTGTTCTTAGTTTTGAATTAGTATAATGAAAAAGTTTTTTTTCCAGGCTGTAGGTACAGAGCATCTTACAGACATTTTGTGCAAAGGACAGCGATTTTAAAACTACAAAAAGTCATCTATCTATTATTAAACAGGATTTTAGATAAAATCCTCCAACTGCTTCGCCTCTCTTCATGCCTTTTATGGTTTTCTTTACTTCTCATACTGTTACTTTTTGGGGAGTGTATATATATATATATATATATATATGTATATATATATATATATACAAACATATATATATATATATATATATATATGTATATATATAAATATATATTTACATATATATATATACGTACTTATATATATATATATATATATATATATTCATATATTTTTACATATAAACTTCGTTTAAGAAATAGATAATTATCAAAAAATAGAAAAATCTTACGTCGCTCTTTTTATTTTGATCAAGAATCATTTTAGGAGGTCTACGGGCTTCATAAATGCAAACTGCCTAAAGCTACCCTCATATATAAATAATCAATGACAATGAATTTCTATGTAGAGATTTCATGAACATGGGAGATTATTTGGGGATATATTAATTTGGAAAATTGTCCTAAAAAAAAGTGGGTTTTTGGGTGTTATCCCAACACACAAAGCTTAGAGTGATTTTCGTTTCCATGTAATGAAACATACAAAAACTTTCAGACTAATCGATGATTGAGTCTTATGTAATTTTTATATATTTTTTCCCCTTTTCTATAAAATGATGTCACCCAAAAAGAGATTTTACAGAATATTCAATATTTGAGTTATGATCTTTAATCATTTTTTTTTCACAGTTTTTTTTTTTCACAAAATGAGTTCACCCAAAAATAGGTTCTCATTCGGTAAATCGGGTAAAGCAAATTTGGGGACACCAGGAGGGAAACGGATGAGCAGAAGAATTTACGGAGGGAAAAAAATGCAAGAAGAATGGTGGTTAGACGTGAGACATAGGATGAAGAACAAAGGAGAACTCATGGAAGTAGAATGGCAGCTAGCCATAAAGCAGAATAGGAGGAGTAGGCTGATTTAAGAAGGAACACTAATGCAAGCAGAATGGCAGCAAGGTGCGAGCCAGAAGAGGAAGAACAGATGACTTTGAAATGGAAAGCAGAAAGACAGCTAGACGATAAGCTTATATGAAGAGCAGAGGCATTTAAGGAGAATCACCAATGCAGGCAAAATGATGCCACCCAAAAAAGAGATTATACGGAATATATGATAGTTGAGTCTTATATTAATTTCATATCATGATTTTTTTTTCAGTTTTCTAAAAAAGGGGCCTCCCAAAAAATGGTTCTCGCTCGGTAAATCTGATATAGCAAATTCGGTGAATATGAGAAGAGAGCAGGAAATATTAGAGCAGGGGAATTTACGGAGGGAAACAAATGCAAGAAAAATTGAAGCTAGACGTGCTATAGAAGATGAAGAACAAAGAAAAGCTCATGCAAGCAGAATGGCTGCTAGACATAAAGCAGAAAATGAAGGGCAGATGGATTTAAGAAGGAACACTAATGGAAGCAGAATGGCAGCTAGAAGTGAGGCAGAAGACGAGGAGTAGATAAATTTGACAAGGAACTCTAATACAAGCAGAATGGCAGCTATACGTGAAACCAGAGATGAAGAGCAGATGAATTTAAGACGAAAACCAACGTAAGCAGAATGTCCGCTAGACATGAATGAGTAGACGAAAAACAGATGAATTTAAAAAGAACACTAGTGCAAGCAGAAGGGTAACTAGACGTGAAGCAGAAGACGAAGGGCCAATGAATTTAAGAGGGAACACTAATGGAAACTAGACGTGAAGCATAAGAGGAAAACTAAAGAATGAATGCCTTGAAATTATTAAACAAAGAATACCAGCTATGCGATATTAGGAAACAAGAAATCAAAGAAGGGCACCAATTCAAAATAACCAACAAACAATAATTGTCCATCGAAACCAAGAAATACAGGAAGAGGCCGAGAATAGTTGTCATAGGGATACATTTATGCATGCAAAAGTAAAAGCACGTTTAATGGTGTACGATGACGTCTAAGTACCTTCACTTATAATCCAAGTTACTCCTATGAAACAGCAGACATGGTACAAATTAGCTTCATGTCAAAACAATCTAATCAATGGGATGCTCAGAAATGGAAGAATGAATATTTTGGATTGTGTTGGAGTGAGGAGAAAATAAGATTGTCATTGTTAGTTTAATCTCCCATATAGCCAAAAAAAATTGTCAATGGAAAATCCCACCAATCAAAATATTTTCTTGAAAACATACTACTTAATAATACTATTTTCCAGATTGCTTCATTTGGAGCAAAATTCATGAATGAGGGATGGATACATGGCCTTATTCAAAATCCAAGGGCAAAAATACCCGGGCCGCGGTGGATAGCCCCGCTAGTATATATATATATATATATATATGTATATATATATATAAATATATATATATATATATATATATATATAATATATGTATATATATATATATGTAAATATATATATATATATATATATATGTATATATACATATATATATATATATATATATATACATATATATATATATATATATATATAAATATATATATATAAAAAAATTGATCACTAATGCTCTGGAATTTCATTCGATCATATAAACCACAAATACCTCTTGTTATCTAATCCTCTCTATCAATGTTTCAGGAATCTGAGGAGAAACCGTAATTTGCTAGTAGCTCCCAGTCGGTTAAGGAACTGAACCTTGGCCAAGTCAAAAATAAGGTTACTGTCGACCATTTCACCAGCTTCTTTATAATTCCTTACACTCCCAAAACGTTTTCTTGCCCTTATCTTCATGTTGCTCATCCTGTCACTTAGAAAAAAATATAACTCCTGAGAATAAAAATCTAGTTAGTAGAGCCCTACGATTCAGACAAAAAAAAAAAAATAATAATAATTCCGATATATTTCTCAAGACGTAGTTCCCGGCTTAAATATGTGTTGGCCAATTGATAATGTACCAACAGTGTTTCACACAATTGTACATAATTCCTTTTGTATATATTATGGTTGTATCTTCGCTCTTCCCTCGCACTAAAACGAACATGAAAATTCAAGTCTGGTTTTTCCTCTGTGATTTTGTCTGTCTTGTGAACTTGTCATGTCCTGTTGCCTTGAGGTTTTGTATATAAGGAGAGTGTTCCACAACAATATAACTCAGTCGTTTCCAATCTGCCTTTGATTTCACAACTCCTCTCTCGGCCCGTCACATTGGTGACCCCGGAAGTCGACTCGCTTCCACCGCCTTCCACCCCCCCCTCGCCCCTCCATCGTTGGTACTATGACGGACTCTACGGCAGTTGGTGCTACGGCCTCTCCATTCAAACTTTCATCGTTTGCCAGCGGAGAGGCGTTTGCTTGGTTTCAGCGCGCAGAAGTCCAGTTTCGTATCAGGGGCGTGACTCGCTCAACCACCAAAGCGAATTATGTTCTCGCGGCAATACCCGAGGACACCTTCCCAGAAATATCCGACTGGCTTTGTGAACAAGGAGACACCCCAATAGCGTATGACGACCTCAAATCATACCTTCTGCAACAGTACTCGCCGTCGCCAGCCGCCCGTATAGCAAAGCTTTTTCAGCTCTCGCAACAACCGTTGGGGGACCAAAGGGCTTCGCTTGTCCTCAGGGAAATGACCAGTATCGCTCGCCTTCAACCTGCCGCAGACATCTCTCCTCGTGAGGTGAACCTACTCCGTGCCCTTTGGATACGCCGTTTACCTGAACATGTGCGCGCTGCCATACCCAATGTCGATAGTTTACCCATAAAGGACTTGATGACCAAAGCCGACGTCCTTATGGACAGCCACTTCAAGACCTCCATCAACGCCTCCACCCCTGACGACGAGGATGCCTATTCAACGTACACCGAAGCTGACATGAATGCCGTAGGACATACACGCCTACCCCGTGACGTGCCGAAGCGGCGACAAAGCCGCCCACCACCCACCAATCGCTCGCGCCCCAACGAACGACTTCTACAGCCACTTACTACCTCCCATCCACCGCAGTTTTGCTACTACCACTTCAGATTCGGGGCAACCGCGAAGAAATGTGCCAAAGATTGTCAGTGGCCAAAAAACGTGTAAGTAGGCCATCGCTTGTGGCAGTGGCCTCCCATGTTTCTAATCTTTTCTTTTTACAGGATGCAGGAACGGGTGTGCGATTTTTGGTAGATACGGGTGCTTGTCGTTCTCTTTTGCCAAGGAAACTCTTCAAGGCACAACGTAGTCTGTCTACATCTGCCGACATCTGCTTGGTAGCTGCCAACGGATCTGCGATACCCACCTACGGTTACGAGAGCCTCACATTATCGTTCGGAAACGGTAAATTCAATTGGAAGTTTCTCGTTGCTGACGTCACAATGCCAATCCTTGGTACGGATTTCCTC
>NC_090736.1:101331382-101353882 GCF_036898095.1 Palaemon carinicauda
TTAAACATCAAGACAATATTTCCTTGGTCATTTAGACCTTAGAGACCTATGACATTACCGTTATATGTCATTGCTTCTAATCATGAACTCTGTTAGTGCTTCCTGCCCCCTACAGGGAAGAGTCATTCTAGACTCTGGAAAAAGTCTCGAAGTTTGCATATTCATATGACCAACATAGTAACCAGAAGGGCATACAGGTCTCACTGTATGCCCTTAACCAAAGTTTGTATTTATAAGATGAACCCAGGTTCACATAAGCCACCGTAGCATCTAAGGTATATCAGCGCAGCTGTATACCACAATAGAAAAGTTTATATCTGTATCGAAACAAGGTAAGCCTGGCTAGAAAAAAAGTTTGTTTACATTCAGGAACAAAGTTACTACCGTTGTTCAATGTAATTATGCAGAATAGTAAGGAATAAAAGTAATGCTTATACATAATTTTATTTATATATGTTTAGGGCGAAAAAAGTCGCAAAAAAACATTTAGAAATTTATAGTAAAGCAATAAATAAAAATTCAGCTTACATTTCATAATATAAAAAATGCAAGTGAATAGAAATTGTAAACATAGAACACAGATCAATTCACAAATACTTGTTTTAACTGAAAAAAAAATCATGCCATTCAATTGAAAATTTTATAATTTTCTAATATCTATCTGTCTGTCTATTTGCACTTGTGTAAAACACACGGCACTAGTGTTAAGTCTATGTTTCTTCACCTTTATGCACTTGAACTGTCCATTATGTCTCTTTGATGACATCTCAGTTATCATGTTGCACTATAATGTGCCAACATGTACACCCTATAGAATTATAGTCCCAAATAATTCACTGTTCCTTGCAGCACTAAGCGACAGGTTTTAGTACACTACCTGCCGCCACACGTATCTCTTTAATTCTTGCACTTGCTTCGCGTAGTGCTTGAAAAACACTGTGGATGACTTTCATCCAGTAAACGAGCGAAGGCTCTCGAAATCCATAAGCTGGAAAAAATTTAACGATGAAGCAATTTTTCTAAGATCATGACCTGCGGGTGTAATGTCAGGATCCGCTCTGCGAATGAAGTAGGTGATCTTTGCCCTTAGTGGTTTCAGGGATAAGTTTGAGCCCGAAGTTTCTCCTTTAAAGAGCTGTCCTCCCCTGAAGTCTTAAGTTCTACGAAGATAGACCTTTAAACACTCCACTGGACACAGTGAGATATCTTCCTTCATAGGGCAGATTCTCCAGGGACCCCACCTCTTGATGGGTAGTTCGTGCTTGCCGAGAAACGTTGGGTTGGGAAAGAGATTCAGTTCTCCCATTTCAGTAAACTGGATATGGCCTTCTTCCCGAGAAAGGGCCACTATCTCACCAACTCTAGCCCCTGAGACTAGAGCAAGCAATAATATAACTTTTCAAGTGAAATCTTTCAGAGAGCAATTTTCGTTATTCAATACTGAAGCAAAATGTAGTACCTTATCCAAGGACCATGAAATGGATCTTTGGGGGTGCTGCAGGACTATGCCTTGCACAGGCCTTACGGATCTGGTTAAAAATCTCATTAGAAAAGTCTACTTGGAAAGCGTAAGTTATCGTGTTGGCTGCTAAACCTTGTTCATGAAGGTGAATAAAGAAGGAAAAACATAAATCTGTTGAGATTTCCTTTGGTTTTCTTGCCTTGACAAATGCCACCCACTTCTTCCAAGACGACTCATATTGCCTTCTGGTAGATTTAGACTTATATTCCCTTAAGAATTCTATACTCTCTTTCGAGATCCCAAACCTATTTCTTACTACTAGGGATAGAAAATCATGAGATGAAGGTCTTGGGTTTTCTTTAATGAAGCGAAGACAGTCGACTTCTTTACTTGTTGAGACAGAACTGGGTCCGGCAGGGGAATCAGCCTCGGCTGCAAACCTATACTAGAGGGAACCAGTTGCTCCGGGACCACTTGGGAGCCACTATGGCTGCTGTTCCTTGAAAAGATCTCAGCTTGTTGAGGACCTTCATCAGCAGGTTGGATGGAAGGAACAGATAAATCCTGGTCCAACTGTTCCAGTCGAGGGACATGTCGTCCACTGCTTCCGCTAGAGGGTCCTCGTATGGGGCCACATACCGAGGAAGTTTCTTGTTGTTGCTCGTCGCGAAGAGGTCGTACTGCTGTTCCGGGACTTGATGTAAGATGAAGGAGAATGATCTTGCATCTAGGGACCATTCTGACTCTATCAGAGTTAGCCTGGATAGAGCGTCCGCCGTCACATTGCGGAACCCTTGAAGGTGAACTGCTGATAAGTGCCATCTCTTCTTTTCCGCTAAGCGGAAGATGCCCAACATTACCTGGTTGAGTTGAGGTGATCTCGAGCCTTGACGATTCAGGCATCTCATTACCACCTCGCTGTCCAGAGTCAGTCTTACGTGGACCGAAGGGCCAGGGGATAATTTCTTCAGTGTGAGGAAGACTGCCAGGGCCTCCAAAATGTTGATGTGGAAGGTTTTGAATAGAAAGGACCAAGTTCCTTGGACTTTCTGTTGATGAGAGTGACCTCCCCATCCTTCCAATGATGCGTCCGTGTGGATGATGACTGAGGGCGGAGGCTGTTTCAGAGGCGTTGACCTCTTCAAGTTCTTGGCCTCCGACCATGGCTTGAGAAGTGATCGGTATTGGTCTTCTTAGATCTCTTCGAGCGTTTGATGCGTATGTTCTCCAGACTCCTGATGCATCTTTTAGTTGTGCTCTTAGCACTGGGTCTGTCACTGATGCAAACTGAAGGGAACCCAGCACTCTCTCCTGTTGGCATCTTGAAATCCTGTTGGATTTTAGTAGTCTCTTGACAGATCCCGCTATCTCTTTCCTCTTCTTAAATGGAATGGAGAGGCGATGTGACTGTAATTTCCAATGTATACCTAGCCATTGAAACTTCTGACCTGGAGATAGTCGAGACTTTTTGGTGTTGATCTTGAATCCCAGATGTTCCAGGAACTGGATCACCTTCTTGGATTCTTGCATGCATTTCATCTCGGATACTGCCCACACCAGCCAATTGTCCAGGTAGGATATCACCTGGACACCTTCTAAGCGTAGTTATTGTACGACTGCTTCTGCAAGCTTCATGAAGATCATTGGGGCTATGTTTAGTCCGAAGGGCATGGCTCTGAAAGCGTATTTTCCTTTTTGTAGCCTGAATCCTAGGTAGGAGGAGAGATGGTGATTGATCGGAATGTGCCATGTCTATGGCATCTGCCATGTCTATGGAGACTGTGTATGCCCTTTTGGGCAGCAGGGCCCTTATGTGTTGAAGGGTCAGCATCTTGAACTTGCTGTTTTCTATGAACTTGTTGAGTGGCGACAAATCCAGAATGAATCTGAGTTTGTCTGAGTCCTTCTTGGGAACACAAAACAGCCTTCCTTGGAATTTGATGGACTTTGTCCTCCTTATCACCAGTTTGCTCAAGAGTTCTCGGGTATATTCTTCCAGAATGATGGTGGAGCTGTCTTCCAGCTCCAACCTAGTCCATTCTTGATTAGGCTGTGGGCACAGGGATCAAAGGTCCAACGATCCCGGAATAGTCGGAGTCTTCCTCCTACAGGAAGCATCTCATTGCTTCCGGTTTCCGGAGGGCTTGCCTCCTTGACCGCGTCCTCCCCTACCACCTCTTCCTCTCGAGGGACGTCTAGAGGAGCCTCTATTAGACCCTCTACCTTTAGGGCGAAAGGTAGTGGTCTGCCTCTCATAGGCGGGAGTGAAGGCTGGTGACTGAGTCACCACCTGCTGGGGTACCATCTGGTAGGTGGGTTGGGGGTTTTGCCACCATCTGGGGCACCGCGGTCATGGGAAGTTGCTGTTGTTGTCTAGCAGGGCGAGAGGTGAAACTGGGCCTCTTTGTCTTCCGTTTCGGTTGGGGACCCTCATCTGGGAAAGACTTCCTCTTAGCCGACATGCCCCACTTCTGGTGAAGATTCCTATTCTCCGTGACAGCCTTGTCGAATATCTCTTTGACCACTTCAATCGGGATGAGGTCTTTTCCCCAGATATTGGAAGATATCAACTTCCTGGGTTCGTGTTTTACCGTAGCCGAGGCAAACATGAATTCCCTACAAGCCCTTCTAGCCCTAACAAAGCTATAAAGGTCCTTAATTTGGGTTGTCAAGTGTGTTTTGGCTATGACTATGAACATATCTGGGGACCTATGTTCACTGGCCATTGCGTCCAGGGTAACCTGAAAGGACAGAGAGGCAGCCAGCCTTTCCTTCGTATCCTGCTCCCTACGCAGGAGAAAATCAGACAACTTGGGGATGTTTTCGTTAAACTGACGTCCAGCAATATCGGCCTCCAACTTCCTGACTGAGAAGGTAAGCTGGATATCCTTCGAGTCTTTGTGATCTGTAGACAGGGCTAGGGAAAGGGGCCTACTCTCTTCCAGTGTAGGGCAAAGTTTCCCAGCTTTCACTGCCTTGATCACCGCCTTGAACCCTTTTTCCGCAAAGGGGAAGTCCATTGTGCTGGAGCAAGAAAGGAAGGTTTTTTTTTACTCAGGGCTGGAACCTTAAAGTTAGTGAAGCCCCTGTCCTTCAGACTGCTGGCTAACAAAGCCTGTGCCTTTGTATGGTCAAGCACTATGACCTCCTTGGGCTCTGTCTCCTCTTTGGATACAGGCTCCGCCTTTAGGTGATCAAGGCAGTCGGGATAAGACTTAAAGCTGGGCCAGAACTCAATTTCCTCGATAAGGACAGCTCCCAGCTTTTCTGAGATGAAGATCTTGCCGTTCGTGATTGGCATGTACTCGGCATGCCTCCATGGGTTTACCTCGGAGCATGAGGGAAGATCCTTAACATTGAGTCTCCTATGAGACCTATAGGCAGCTGCAAGCTGATGAATCTCCTTCCTTAGTACAGCTTCCCTTTCTTCGCTCTTCTTCTGAAAGGTCTCCATCATAGCCCTGATGGCAGACAGTGTATCATCCGAATTATCAGTTGGAGGAGCGGAGGACATAGAGGGCACTGGTTCTGGGGCTGGAGCCGACGAAACAGACACTGTTTCGACTTCATCCTCTTCAGTCTCTGGAGCCCACGTTTACTCCTCTTCTTGACCTTCAGCCAGAAGGTCCCTTTTGGTGTCCTCTGACACCTCTGATATCCACTAGTCATCTGGATGGATGTCCTTCATCGCATCCCAGACATCCGTGTCCACGGAGATCTGGACGCAAGGGATCTCAGGGTGAAGCTGTGGAATGGCAGCATCCGCAGATGCTTTGGGAAATAGATAGGTCCTCATACGCTCATTGGGGAGCTAAGGCCCCGTGGCATTTTTCTGAAAGCCACGAACCCATCTGATCAGCTTATTCCGAACTGCATCCATTGACTCCGTTGTCTTCGGGTCTTCAAAAGCCTCCTTAACCAAGTCTTTGCCCACAGTACATACCTGTGGGTCCCAATATTTGAGAGATCCCTTGGTGATAAAACAAAGGGATTGCGTCTTACACTCCAGGTGGCAGCATAAGACCCTGCTAAGCACATTGCAGAAGACGCAGCCACACTTCACATGGTCCTTCTGTAAAGAGAGGAATATAAAATGAGTATAGATATTAATAATATTTTTCATTTTATTTTATTACATATAGCTTAGATTAGATAAGCTACAAATGAATTAGGAAAGACACATACGTGTGTTTCCTGCCCAGCCAATTGCTGTGACCTCCCTCAATATTAAACCTGGGGTTATCCTCCTCAGGAGGCCCAATGGAATAGTCTAGCCCAGGGGTGGCCAACCTATGGCGCATGCGCCAACAGTGGCGCATTGCACGATTACAAGTGGCGCACTATACCCCAGAGATAATTAAAAAACCAAGCCCGCTCATAAAAAAATAATACCAAAAATACTAGTGATTATTAGAAAAAAGTACAAACCTAATTTAAGGGGACCTTCAGCTATGTCCTGCATTGCTTTCTTTTAAATATTCAAAATACACCATTTCTATATATGTGTTAGATTTTAGACATATATAATACCTTAATCATATACCAACGTTACAGAATACATTGAAAAAAATCATATTACTACGAGAGGCCTTTGATATTTGTTTTAGTGATTTTGCTGAAGAAGATTGCATGGTTGCATTCATAAATCCATTTTCACTTACTGAACATAACATTCTGAAGATGCCTAGTAATATACAGATAGAGCTTATTGGTCTAAAAGCAAATTCAGTGCTGAAGAGTAAATTTAATGAATTTCCCTCACTCCCAAGTGCATCTGAAATGCTTATTTTTGGCGATTATAAACAAGTGAACATTTTCCAGAATTTAGAAAATTTACCCTAAGTTATGCCTGTAGTTTTGTAACAACATACAGACGCGAGCAAATATTTTCATCCATGAAAATGTTCAAGAAGTGAGGTCGCGACTATCCGATTCAAATCTGAACTGTCTGTTACTCTCAGTTACTTATTTACCTGCTAGTATTAAAGATTTAGTGAAAGCAAGGCAAAGTCAAAATTCTCATTTAACATAGTTATGTTTATTTTTCCTGCATGTAAAATTACTTTTTTTTAAACTGCTAATTATGTTCATATATTTTTATTAGTACTTTCAGGAATAACTAATGAATATTATCAATGCAAATTCAGTGTCAATAAAGTAGGTACACTTTACTTTGTATCCATGTTGAATCATTTCCTTTACAGCTACCACATCTGTCCGTGCACACACACATTTATATATATATATATATATATATATATATATATATATATATATATATATATATATATATATATATATATATATATATATATATATAGATAGATAGATAGATAGATACATACATATCATATTATATATATTAAAGCTAAATATGTCCAAATCACCATAGTTGAGGGATTGAAAGGGGGTTAAAGTTTGTGTGGCGCATCTGAATTAGAAGTGAAAAAAATTGGTACATGGTAAACAAAAGGTTGGCCACCCCTGGTCTAGCCTATAAGGATAGAAGAGTGTAACTAAACACCAACTTCCGAAAGGATTAATAATGAGGGTCATTATTAACTGATCATCTATTAGTATATGTAAAGGGAATT
This sequence comes from Palaemon carinicauda, assembly GCF_036898095.1. NCBI lineage: Eukaryota > Metazoa > Arthropoda > Malacostraca > Decapoda > Palaemonidae > Palaemon > Palaemon carinicauda. The sequence goes on from NC_090736.1 coordinate 101,338,439, forward strand.
CCTTTCCTTATTTTATAAGGTCTCAACAATAGACTGCACCTGGACACACAGAGTATGTTGGAAAATCTAACTATTGTATATATTCATACCTTAGTTTTCTGTCTGCAGTATGCTCTATACTGCAGATGTACTGGCTACTATATAGACATATACTGTAGTTGCTGCCGGCATGTTGCCAGTAAGGCTAGTACCTAAGGCATAGTTCAATTGACACAATATTAACTAGAATAGTGGCCGGCGGCCCGCCGGTTGACGGCTGCTTGCCAGACGCCTGTGGGTCACTGACTGTCGGCACACGAGCCCAGTCAGCCTTCTATTTGACAAGGTGGTGGCCAGTAGACAGAACTCGGCCGGCTCTTGCCGCCTAAGTTCGTTGTGTCATTGAATCATTGGCTGTCGGCACACAAATCTAGCCAGCATCCTGCCGGATAGGGTAGTGGCCGGCAGCCGCCCAATAGGTTAGTACCTGGCGCCACTTAGCAGAGAGAGAGAGAGAGAAAGCAAGGAGTGAAGGGTAATGTAAGAGCACTGTCTCACTTCCTTCCTCCGGAAGGAGGGTTCTAATGGAAGGGGAGAATATAAGATAATCAAGCTTCCACCCACCCACCTCCGTTGCCGGTCCCTGCCGGGCACAGGATGTGAATGGCAGCCCAAGGGAGGACTGAAGAACACTCTATAGAAGAGGGATCTTCTGCCGTCAATTGGTCCCGCCGACACAGCTATCATGGATCTCTGTGTTCAATAGTGAAGCTGAGTGACTAAGCCATACAAGCAGAAGCCCCAAGCTGGCCCTACAACCTGCCGGCAAGCGGTGAGATTGTAGGTCGACGGCCAAAGGGTTGTGATGGCTAGGCCATCACTGAAGGACAGAGGGGTGAGGGAAAGAGGGTCCTGTACAAGGTGTGAGAGGAGCCGGCAGTGTGCCGGTCCTACCATACCTTAAAGAAGCTCTGTTTCAGTATCGGCACCATCCTAGGCGGATGGAGAAATATTCTCCAGCCTAGGATCTGCCAATACAGTAAGGGGCCGGCAGTCTTCTAGCCACCACCCTTAATTAGAGAGAAACAGAGTTCCAGTGCCGGCGCTATCTTAGGCAGCAGAATAATCTCTATTCTTCAGCCTAGGGTCTACAAGCACAGGACTAGTGGCCTAAACCACAGGGAGAAGGGGGAATCACATGGCCCCTTCAAGTGTAGTCTACGGAGGCTAAACCTCCTATGCCGACAACCAAAACCGGACAGGGAAATGTATTCACCCTGCCGAGCAGCTGCCGGCACACGGCATGTACTCTGAGGTTCTGACCTAAACCTAAAGCTTACCATCTGTAGCTAGGGGAAGGGCAGAAAAAACCCTAGCCTAGTCTTGCCTGAATGACAACTCGAGGCAAGACCAACTAGGATTGTAGCCTTAGGCTACACTCAGAGGGAAGGAGGGATTACCCTATATATGAGGGTAACCGAGGAGATTGTATGAAAGTGTACTAAAGCCCTTAGGCTACTAGTCTAGTGACAGTAAAATCGACTACCTAACTCATCGAAGCTCTCTCATATACTATCTTGGAAGAGGGAAATTTTATATGCAATCAGTTATCTTACATGTATAGATTGTCTAATATCTTCATTTAACTCCAATAACACCAGGAACACTTATTATATCATGCAGGAAAGTAAACTAGAACGCCTACCGTAAAAAGAGATCGGCTACCTAATTCGCCGAAACTAATGTGAATACTATAGGCATAATATAATTAACACCTACTAATGAAGACTAAATAGCTAAATTTATTTATTTAAGCTATTATACAGGGAAAGTCGTTCTGGCTAACTAAATACAAACGACAGCGCCGAAGACACCGCCAATTCAGGTAATAGCTCTGCCAAAAATTTAGTTTAATTCAATTCAATTTTTTACTTTACAGCCAGAGCTAAATGTATACAACATAAGAGTCAAATACTCAACTTTCCAGAGGCAGAAGAGGCTGGAGATTGCATAATAAATCCAAAATACGACAGAGCACTGGGAAAACCACGGAGCGAGATCACTACAGAAAAAAAGAATAAAGATGGCGGCGATTGTGGCGTCATCTGAGTACTCAAACAGTAACGGAGGAAGGGAACCTTATTAACGGCTCCTCTTATATTTAGCTACTTTTCCCCCTCGAAGTGTAAACGCTATGCGGGGTGCAGATTACTATGTGGCGTGTCAAGAATACGTCCCCTGATATTATGTGATATCCTAAAAGGAAACTTTAAGGATATTCGCGCCAGGAGTTAGAATTCTGGAGACCTTAAGTTGAATTCTCTGGGAATATCACTGTAGTCAAATATACCCTAGGAAGCTACTTAAAGGAACCTTCCAATAGGACGACATGACCTGAGCCCAAATATATATATATATATATATATATATATATATATATATATATATATATATATATATATATATATATATATATATATATATATATATATATATATATATATAAGTAGGAATAAAATAGTCAATGCTGCTATCATCTTTATTCGTGAGCTTTCGACAAAACTTATGTCATCCTCGGCCTATCTGTAATTATCATTATGTAAAATTGATAAAATTAATAAAAATCATCCTAAGTACATAGTTAGGAAGATATACTTTCATGAACTGACCAACTAGCACTAAAATCAACCAATCAAGGAACATAAAACCATATAAGAGAATTCTTACACATACAACTATATAACTATATAAAACACTCAATAATTAATATACCTAGTCACCCGAAGGAGATGATGACCACCCATCCAGAGCAGCAACCCACAGACCAGACGGATCTATGGGTCACCGGCAACTGAACAGGTAAGCCCTCATTCAATCTGGGGTTTGTCTTAAAAATGTACAAAGACTACAAGATTCTCAGTTGGCTGACGCTACTATGTCACTCTGCAATTTTGAAATTTTCCTTAGAAATGGCATGACCAGCTTTAAATGCGTAGTCATAAATAGCTGAAATTAGTTTCTTATTTAAAGGTATATTGGTTCGTACCGATCTCCCCCATTATATCTTTAAATAAGAAGCCAATATCAGCTAATTATGATCATGCATTTAAATCTGGTCATGCCATTTGTAAGGAAAATTTCAAAATTACAGACTGACATAATAGTGCCAGCCAACTGAGAATCTTGGTGTCTTTATACATTTTTAAGACAAATCCCAGCTTGAATGAGGGCCTCCCTATTCTCCTCTATTCATTCAACCTTACTAGGAAATCAAAATCCTTAAAACAGTGATTCCCAACCTCTGGGTCGCGACCCCAAATGGGGTCGCTACACCAATGTCCTGGGGTCGCCAATCGATTTTGAGCTGAATGGGAATATTATATAAAACAAGGTGAAAATTTTTTTTTTAAGAATGTTAAATTTGTTACAAGGGGAGTAACACAACAGCAACAGTTATTTGTATATTAGACCACTTAAAATCTTGTATAGAATATGCTGCATGTTTGCACAATAGGTACCATACCAAAGTATCTATATTTTCTGAATGTTGAAACATTTTGAATTCAATACTTTCTGAGCTCAAATCGTTCCTGCAAGAGCATTACATCAATGGTTAAATAACTGAATGGGTTGGCTCACGTGTAGGTTAGACTCCACCAATCTTTCGCTCGCTCAGTTCTTTGACCTTACGGACACCTAAAACTCATTATAATACCTATCTTGGAGTACCTAGAGTGGTTCTTAGGATCATACTGTCATGATTCGGGAGAAAATGTTCCCTTTATCAATCCACGTTAGCATCGTACTATGAAACTTAATGTAACAGCTTGATGAAACTACTGATGTAACAAACTTTTCACAACTTCTTGTGTATGTTCGGTATTACAAAAATGAAAAAGTTAAAGATTTCTTGTTTTGTAAGCCTCTGCAAACTCCAACTACTGCTGCTGATATTTCATATTTAATTGATGATTTCTTCAAAGAACGTTCGATCGAATGGGAGAAATTGTGCGGAGTTTGTATAGACGGGGCACCTACTATGCTCGGCTGTAAGTCTGGCTTCAATCGTTAGTTAAAAATGGGACTCCAGAAGTAATTGGGACTCACTGCATGGTTCATCGAAAAGTATTAGCTACCAAGACGTTACCTGAACCATTCAAAGAAGTGCTTAACCGAGTGATTAAAGCAGTAAATGTCGTTAAATCAAGGCCACTTGCAACACGGCTCTCAAAAGTTTTATGTGGAGATATGAGTTCAACGCATGAAGCACTACTGTTTCACACAGAGGTAAGGTAGCTCTTGAAAGGAAAGGCGCTGAAAAGATTTTTTGATTTGAGAGGAGAGCTGCAAATATTTTTCTCTTCTCAAAATGCAAGTGAATATGAATCATTGTTTACGGATGGATTTACGTTGTACAAATTGGCATACCTGGTCAACATTTCTGAGATATTTAATAGTATTAATCCAGGATTACAGGGTAAGGAAAGTCCGATTATATCTATGTCTGAAAAAGATATTGTCTTTTAAAATGAAATTGGAACTTTGGATCACCAAAATTAACCAGAAGGAATTATACATGTTCCCAACACTTGCCCAATTTGTTGAAAAAGGGGCAAATGAAATTGATGACTTATATGGCTTGATACAAGAGCATTTGGAAAATCTTACTCTTCAAATAAGAAGTTATTTTCATGATGAATGTTACAAATCTTCCTCCCTTACAATCAACCCTTTCAATGCCAGTGTATCTGAGGTCCGTGAAGCAGCAGGAGAAGAGTTCATCGACTTAAAAAACAATTTTGAAGCTAAATCCTGGTTTTGTGAATTGCAACTACAAGAATTTTGGGCAAAAAGTTTCCAGTAATATCAGAAATCGCAATAAGGAATTTATTGCCGTTCCCGACAACTTACTTAGGTGAATCAGCCTTCTCCCAACTTATCCTTGAAAACAAATGCCGAAATCATTTAAATGTGGAAGATGACAACGGAGCCCAGGATAGAATTGCTAGCTAAAAAATTGCAATACCAGCCGTCTCATTAAGATCATTTCATAAACACTGCTTTACATAACGTTGGAATTTGTTCTAATAAATTTGAATTGATTTACAATTAATTAATTTTTGTAGCAGCTTTGGAGTTTTTTATGAATAAATTTGAAATTAATCATGAATTTACGGAATGTATAGTTACTTCACGAATATATAATCTATCATTCAATAATCGCAATATATGGCAGTTTATTGTACAAAGAAAATTAATATGTGTATAAGATATTTTAAGGATTGGGGTCGCTTCCTGATTTTTTGTTCTAAAATGGGTCGCCATTTTCAAAAGGTTGGGAACCACTGCCTTAAAAAGAAGATATATATATATATATATATATATATATATATATATATATATATATATATATATATATATATATATATATATATATATATATATATATATATATATATATATATATATATATATATATATATATATATATATATATATATATATATATATATATATATATATATATATATATATATATATATATATATATATATATATATATATATATATATATATATATATATATATATATATAAATATATATATGTATGCATATATATGTATATATATATATGTATATATGTATAGATAGATATATATGTTTGTATATATATATATATATATATATATATATATATATATATATATATATATATATATATATATAGATAGATAGATAGATAAATATATATGTTTGTATATATATATATATATATATATATATATATATATATGTATATATATAGATAAATATATATGTTTGTATATATATATATATATATATATATATATATAGAATATATATATATATATATATATATATATATATATATATATATATATATATATATATATATATATATATATATATATATATATATATATATATATATATATATATATATATATATATATATATATACACACACACATACACATACACACACACATATATATATATATATATATATATATATATATATATATATATATATATATATATATATATATATATATATATATATATGTCTTTTTTTAAGGATTTTGATTTCCCTGGTAAGGTCGAATGATGAGAGGAGAATCGGCTGCAGGTGAATTAATAATAATAATAATAATAATAATAATAATAATAATAATAATAATAATAATAATAATAATAATAATAATAATAATAATAATAATAATATTAATAATAATAAAAATAATAATAATAATAATAATAGTAATAATAATAATAATATGTGTGTGCTTGTGTGTGTATATGTATGTGTGCAAGATACCAAAAAGGGTTGAAAACAATATATTTCATCGGCATAACGAATAAAAGAAATAAACAAATTTTAGGAAAGAAAATTAAAAACTCCTCTAGAAAAATAACTTAAATGAATAACATTTATTATAAAAAAAATAGATTTTCTCAGCTACAAGATGATATGGAAGAGATTTTAAAATAAATTAACATTAATTTAATAAAACCTGTTTTAGAATCAGTTCGAGATATGGGTGGAAAATTTCCTAAACAAGATAAAAAAACTATACAAAAACACAAGAAACTTAAGGAATTGATTGGCAATGAGGGTAAAATCCAAGAGATGAAATAGAAGCAGAGAGGTATCCAAAATAAACTAAATAAAACCCAACATTTGGAAGCATAAACAAACCAAAATTGAGGAAACACTGAAGAAAAGAAGAAACGTGAAATTAATGTGAAGAAGACTTGAAAAATTATGCTTACGAATGATTTCTTTAAACAAACGAAATGGAAATATTATCAACAATAGAGATGGAGATAAAAATTGCTGTAGGTTTTTTTTGTATTGCTATACAATAGTAATGTAAGAAATATCTTTGCCAATTGAAATGATAAAAGAGTTTAGCCGGTATCAAATATAACAGTAGGAGAAGTGAAGACAGTATCAAAATGCATGACATGAGGCAAAGCAGAAGGATACTGTCAGCACTTCAGAATTAATGCAAGCCCCTCCTAAACAGAGAATCATCATCATCTCCGTCCATGCCGATTAACGCAAAAGTCCTCAGATAGACTTCACCACCAGTTTTTATTTGAGGGTTTAAAACAATGCTTTCCTAATCATTTCTTTCTTCACGATTCACAGTCCATAGCCATACAGCCATGTAGGCCTGGGCATTCAAACTCTTCTAGTGCCCTGTGTAGCCAGCTTAAAAGTTTGCTCATACCCTATCTATCCCCCATCATGATCTCAGCAACATATGGCGTTCACATATAGAATGATTAAAGTAAAAATAAGAGTATTAGTGGGGTTAGTTCAGGTCGCAGGAAGTAGAGCAGTGGATGCTGGCCTATGACCTTATCTACAAGATTCCTAGGTATTGTAAACTCTGTCATAAGCCACTGGCCCTGAAGAAAGAGTTGCACTATTTTTGTTGAATATAAACTGTTGTGATTCTTTTACATCCCAGATCAAAGTATGAGGGAGGTTGGACAAAAGCTGAGGGCATTGAGGTAGGGCAACCTAGTTCAGGGCAACCTAGATCACAGTTACCACGTAGTAAAATGATACCACCTATCTCCTAGCGGAAGAACCTCAACCCCATAAAAACAGGTGCCATAAAATAACTCATCCTGGAAGGAGAGTGAGGGGAGTCGGGTGTTGGTGACGGACGTGTGTCCTCGTCGCCGCTGGGCGATCATTATGCCAAAACGACACTCAAACAACACTTCACTATACTGTGATTGTATTATTATTATTATTATTATTATTATTATTATTATTATTATTATTATTATTATTATTATTACTTGCTAAGCAACAACACTAGTTGGAAAAGCAGGATGCTATAAGTACATTTCCTATTTAAACTTCAAAAACTTTAACGGAACAAGAAGAAGGGAAAATAAATTGAATAGTGTGCCCTCAAGCAAGAGAACTCTAACCCTAGACAGTGGAAGACCATGGTACAGAGGGTATAGCACTACCCAAAACTAGAAAACAATGGTTTGATTTTGGAGTGTTCTTCTCCTAGAAGAGCTGCTTACTATAGCTAAAGAGTCTCTTTTGCCCTTACCAAGAGGAAAGAAGCCACTGAACAATTATAATGCAGTAGTTAACCCCTTGGGTGAAGTAATCTTTTTGGTAATATCAGTGTTGTCAGGTGTATGTGGACCGAGGAGAATCTGTAATGAATAGGCCACACTATTCCGTGTATGTGTAGGCAAAGAGAAAGTAAACCATAACTAGAGAGAAGGATCAAATGAAGTACTATCTGGCCAGTCAAAGGACCCCCATAACTATCTAGCGCCTACCGGTAGTATCTGAACGGGTGGCTGGTACTCTGGCCAACTTTCTATCTTAGACTTATAACATGAAACAAGTATTATGTGGATGCCCCTCCATCTTGCTTCATTTGGATAGATATTAAGACTGTAATGTTTAGTTAATTAGTCATCTGAAGGACCTGAGATAAATTTCTTTTTTACTGATATTGATAGTAACTTGCTCTGTATGCATTCTCCCCTTGTGTGTCTATTATTTACCACTGTATTGAACTGATCAAATCATTTGAAAGTCAGAAAGAAAAGTATATATATTTTGTTATGAATTTAATTGATTTAAAGTTCTATTTCACTCGCTTTGAAGAAGATTTATGCTTATTCTTTGTTGTTGTGAAAATTAGCTTATACTATAAATCCTCTTACAATGTAAAAAGAGCCTAATTCTCTGCTTTAATAACTTATTATTATCTAATTACGCAGGCCATGTGACAAAATTTGTGGCCTTATGGTGGGATCAAGAAGATTAAAAACAAGTGTGCTAATGAAATAAACACTGAGTGCCCCAGCTACCAGAAATTGACTTAAGACGTGAAGAAATAAAAAAGAAAATATTACACACGAGAAGAAGGAGACCTTTCGGGAGAATAAAAAAAGGAAACCTCGGAGGAGAAAGAAGTTAAAGAGCATAATGAAAGAAGATAAAGGACGAATGGGTGTCCTTTGAAAAATTAAGATGAAAATCCTGACGATGATGTCGAGAATAGTAGTAGCCAGGAGGGGTGGAGTGAACCAGTCACCCATGGAGGACCTAGAGGGAAGAGGCCTTAGCACCTTTCTGCTGAGATGCGCAGGCCGAAATAGTTGGCACCTAAGGGAGGAAATTGCATGGAAACACACTCGTCCCCGAGAAGACGACACAACAATGCTCCTATTAGAAAATAAGACGGTACTCCCAAATATACGCCAAAAATTGTCGTGTTGCGCAGTTTCCCATCGCTGGAGCAACAGATATGGCGGCCCAGGACCTATCAAAAGCAGTAGATAGGGTGCTTATAATTGCCCTACCTATGGAGGATTTCGTCGTTGAAGCAACAGCAGCGGGCGCCTTAACAGAAATGGCGTGGCCACAAATGCTAAGTTTAACGAGACTTTGTTTTAAATAGAGAAATATTCAGTGGAATTTTATTTTGATTTTTTTCTTGAAAGTTGATGGCATTTTCTTTGTTTAAAGTATTAGTGAATTCTGAACGGCCCAGGAATGCCTTGATCCTGGTGGAAGGGGGTTTGTCACATTTAGAATATTAGGTGTGTAGCCCTCCCTCTTGCTTGACTTGGATAGAAATCAGGACTGTAATGTTTAGTCCGTAAGTCAGATTTGGGACTTGAGATAAATTTCTGTTCTACTGATGGAAGATTAATAGTAACTTGCTCTGTATCCATTCTCCCAGTGTGTATTTATTATTTACAAGTTAATTACCATTGTATTGAACTGATCAAATCATTTGAAAGTCAGCGAGAAACTTGTATTACTTCTGTTATGAATTTAAAGGATTCAAATTTCTATCTCATTCACTTTGAAGAAGATTTATGCTAATTTTTTTTAGGTGAATATTACTTAGACGATAAATCCTCTTACGATGTAAAAGTTGTCTAATTTACCGCCTCACATCCTATTTTATTTAATCACCCATGCCATGTGACATGGCACTCGAAAAATCTCTCTTATATTTTTGTTTCTAATCCTCTCCTGCTATTTAAATCCCATTATCATCCTGAGGGCGTCGTTCTCAAATCTACAAAATTTACGGTTTATTGTTTCATTTTCATACTACGACTCATGTCCATATAATAACACAAATATCACTAAACTGATATATAGCCTGCATTTATGTGTATTTTAAGGAGATTTGGTTTTTAAATTTTACTAAACCTTACCAGTGACGGATTTTCTTTTTCTAATCTTTCATTAAACTCAAATTATGAAGATCCTGCGTTAGAGATCTTAGTACCTAAATATTTGAATGAGTTCACCTCATTAATACTTTCTCCTTTCAATGATATTTCATTTTTCATTGCAAATTCTATTCTCATCATCTCTGTCTTTCTTCTACTCATCTTAAGCCCAATCTCATGTGACGTTCCCTGCATTCCAGTACGAAAGATTTACAAGTCCTGTAGTATTCTTCAAATAGGAAAAGAGTCATCAGCATTCTGTATGTCCCTTAATTTCCTATTAATAATTAAGTCCAACTCTTTTCCACCATGCTCAACTGTTCTATGCATTACAAAATCCTTGAGGTGGTTAAACAACATAGGTGACTGCCTCTTCCCTTGTAGTACTCTACTATTCACTAGAAATTCATTTGATAGGACTCCACTAACATTAACTTTGAATTTGCTATGCTTATGAAAAGATTTAATAAGATTTACACATTTAAGATGTACTCCATAATAACAATATCAAGGATCTTTTCATGGTCCAAAATGCCCTCTGAAGTGGATTATATTTTTATATTTTACAGATTGCAGTGCCACATGTATTAGTGTGCTACTGTTATTAACACACATTGAGTATGTGTTGTTTGAGATGTTGAGTCTTGAAATAAAGTCGATCATGTTAACTTTAAAATGGTTTATTCTCTAAAAACAACAGTGTTAACATCTCCATCACAGGAGTATAGCTGGTTTGGTCGAATGACCATTCCAGGTGAAGTATAGATAAGAACTGCCTAAAATATCGATATCACAGATATCGTATATTTAGTTATCTCAGCATTCAAACACAATATGTAAACTTTACATTAGTCTAGGAAGACACCTGCATCCGGTGGCGACACAACTCTTTCACACGGTATGCATTTGTGTTTATGCTTCATAAAAATGTTACATTCTGAGACCTGCAAAATGCATCCTGTTATGATCTTCTGATCTCAAGCTATCTTCTTCTTCCACAATGACGTATTACGTCATGTGTTTTAAACATGTAATATCTGACTATTACACATGTCTTAAAATGAAAATCTGGCCAGTTCAACTCTTACTTTTTTTTTTTTTTTTTAAATCATGCTTGTTCATATCTCAGCTTTTCATCAATCTTTCTCTCTATTCTCTATATATTTTCATCACAACAGACGTAAGTGTGATGCCATATAATTATTGCTATCAATCAGGTGTCCTTTTTTTCAGCCAATTCCACAAAAATTCTATCTCCATTCATCCGATTTGTCCTCTTCTAGCTACATTCTACAAAATAATCTTTTAACTATTATGGGAGCTACTTTATGTTGGCCAATATCATCTCCGTAACTACTCCATGGTATCCAGGGCATTTTCATCTCTTCATTTACATATTATTTATTTTTTTTTTTTGGTTGGGGGGGGGGATAATAGCATTGACTTCAAATACACTGAATTCATACATGGACACTTCAATGCCTTCCTCCTCTTCAGGTATATCAATCAAATTATTCCCTCCATATATCCTATTCATGACTTCACTAAAGTGTTCCATCTAACTTGCCCTTTATCATCTTCTCTTGTTATAACAGACCCATCTCTCTTTTTTATGGTTATTTGTTTTTGCGTCTCTCACCCAGTAGAGATTTCATTAATATTTCTATGAGTCATTCCTTCTTCATAGCAAGTCCCTGAATTTACAGCTTTGTCATCCTCTTCTGCTTTCCCATCTAAATATTTATTCCAGTCAATCCTGGCTTTCTTTTGCCTTTACTATCAATACTGGAATACTTAGCATACTGGTATTTTATAATTTTTATATTTTCTCTATATTTTTTTTAATAAGCCATTCCTGTTTTGTCTCTTTTTTATAGTATCCCCAGTATCATTCTATATCCATCGTTTTCTACTTGTAACTGCGTGTCCTAAGACTTCACTACCAAGTGACTGATACTTATTCTTAATATCACACCATTCTTTATTAATTGTTTGCTCTTCGTCTATTAAAGTCTCTATGATTACAATTAATTCTCACATTCAATTTCAAATGTTTCACTATGCCTATCTTCATGACACTTAGTTGTATCAAACGTAGGTATTCTCTCTACATTTCTGTTGGGTGGTTTAAGTTTCAATTTCAGTGGGGCAATGGGGAGCTGATGATCAGTACCAATATCTGCACTTCCATAGCTTATTACAGTCCTCTAAGCCCTCCTTATATCTTTAATAAGGACTTTGTGATTTTTTTTATTTTTGTCATTGACACATGGTGAAGTCCATGTATATTTGTAAATGTTCTTTTGCTGGAAAAGAATACCTCAAATAACGAAATTATTTGTTGAACAAAAACTTATAGAATTTTCACTATTTTCATTTGCAACTCGGTAAAGACCCCCAACACCCATAACATTCTCTATGCCTTGATTATTCCTCCCACCTTTAGCAATGAAGTTGCCAATTACAAATATCATATCTCTCTCTTGGGTATCATCTATTATAATCTGCAATTCTACATAGTATTCAGGTTTCCTTTCTTCAGGAGAATTATTTGATGTTGCATAACAATTTATAATGCTAATACTGCACTGCTTTTATTTCAATCTTATGTTAGTAGACTTGAAGATATCTATATAGGAGGACCAGTAAACCTAAAACCTCATAAAGATAGTGAAACAAATCATAGCATGCCTAGGAAAGAGTTTTAGATAAAAAAGTATTTGGAAAATGTGAGAAGTAATATTAATGTTAAATAACTTAACAACTCAAGATTCATCTATGACATAGTTGTGTCTGGTTAATCATGGGATGAATTCGAAAAGGTGATGGAAAATTTTAATAGAAGAGGCAATAAAGTCTGACTAATAATTATTATGAGTGAAACTTAGATAATATTCAATGAAAATGCGGAAAGACAATAAACTAGAGCTATGAACGAAACTAAAGATTGTTAATGAATATTCATACTTAGGACACACAGGTAGTGTTTTCGTATGACTCGAAAGAAAAATGAAAATACAGGGAGGAAGAACTTTTGAAAAACGAAAAATGGTCTTGAAATGTAAAATGCCACTTTCTTTTTCTAAAGAGAAAAGTATTTGATGAGAGGGTCCTACCATTTTAATGTACGTATCAAATGATTGGAGCCTTACTGAAGCTTTAGCTCATAAGCTAGTTACAACTAACAGATCTCTGGAAAGAATACCGATGAGAATATAATTGCAAGCCAGAAAAAAAGCAACATGGATACAAGAGCAAACTGATGAAGAGGACATTCTAACAACATGTAAAATAAAGAAAAAAACTTGAGCATGATATGAATTTAAACTGACCGATAAAAGGTGGTCATTAGGAATAACGAAATGGATGCCTGGGGACTGCCAACGAAGAGGAGAAAGAAATACAGGAAGATAGAGTGACGAACTAGAAACTTTATGGGTGTGGACTGACATAGAAAGATCAGAGATAAAGACAATTGATAAGACATGACCGAAGCCTTTTTTCTGCAGTGCACAAGTAATGGTTGATGATGATGATAATGATGACGATGATATAAAAATGTATATATACATATATATATATATATATATATATATATATATATATATATATATATATATATATATATATATATATATATATATATATATATATATATGTGTGTGTGTGTGTGTGTGTATGTATGTATGTATGTATGTTAATATACATACATATATATATATATATATATATATATATATATATATATATATATATATATATATATATATATATATATATATATATATATATATATATATATATACACACAGACACACACACACACACATATATATATATATATATATATATATATATATATATATATATATATATATATATATGTGTGTGTGTGTGTGTATTTGTGTGTATATTAGTGTGTTTGTATGTGTGTTTGTGTTGGCTACATATTATTCCCAGTAGTTACAGTTAAACCTTCATTTTGCGATTTCCGTTTTCAACTTTATTTACGGGTACATTTTCACGGCACAGTTAAAAAAAAATCGATGCTTACATTGTATACATGAGCGTTCAACAGTAAAAAAATAAGGCTCCCAATAAACAGGGCAAACGGAAGTTAAATAAAGAGGCAGATACATTGCTAGAATTTTGCATTTCAAAGCAAGACAGTCCTGTGATATTATTCCACTTCCATTTAGAACACATATGAATATCATCCAGATACATCACTTCAATTAAGAAACTTTATATCCGGTGAGAGAGATTACATCCATGCATCAACCTCTTCACTCTCACATTACGTCGCTTGAATGAAGAAAATAACTCCTCCTCCATTCAGACATAACTTACAAATGACGAACAGATGAATGTATATATTATAACCGTGTTAACTAGGGGAGAATCAACGACCCTCCCCGAACCAGCTATCAAATATGAAGACCCTAGACTACTAAACCGAATCATCTTTACAATGGAAGATATCACAAAAGATAAAAGGATTCAGTTGGTCTATGGCACCAGGTCCAAATGATATTCACCCGTAAATAAAATTAGAGAACTAGAGAAGAGATAACCCCAGTCTTACACAATGCTTAGAAAGCCAACGAAAGGAGGGCATCACATGGATGGAGACTAAGTAATGATCCTTCAGTCTACAGGGGACCAACAGAAGAACCTGGCAACTACAGACTTGTATGTCTAACTTCAGGTCCTTACAATTTTTTTAGCCAATTAAAGTGAACTCAGTAGTAAAACATATAGATAAAATCTGTGTTCTGATAGAGAGCCAACATGGTTCAAGACTAAAGAGATTTCTTTTGGATTTTTTTCCTCATTTTTAGTATTTATAACAAAATTAGGGCAAAAGGCATAATATGCTTAGACTTTCAAAAGGTTTTTGACACTGTCCCTCATTAAAATGATGGTTAAAATTCGTGTAGTAGGCATCATTGATGAACCAGATAAATAGATCAATTATTAGCTGACAAGCAATAAACCGATAGTTTTAATCAGTGGAGAAGCCTCATAGTGGGCAGCTGTTACAAGCAAACTACCTCAAGGATCTGTCCCTAGCCCATTACAATATCTGATTTACATTAACAACATACATTCAAGATTACTTTGCGGAATAGCCAAAATAGCTGACTATACAAAACTGGAAATGAATGTTGCGAGGTCAGAAGACTGAGAAACCT
>NC_090736.1:101368882-101378882 GCF_036898095.1 Palaemon carinicauda
AAATCAAGAGCCTAATACTAGCGGTAATGGGTCACAATCAGTCCATCCCGATAATGGCGTGTGAAAAATAATGATGCATTACATTCACAAACAGAATATTTCTTCTCATATTTATATCAGAAATATGCATTTTTAAGTTGTTATACTCTTCTTGGTCCCTTAGTTAGGAGGAACAGTATGTCATTAGTTAGATCAATAGCCAATGTTGAGCGAAAATATTAAAAAAGTAAATATTATACTTATAATAGCTGCAATGGCTATATGATTGTGTATTCAGAAAGTAGTTGATTATTTACGACTTTTTCGGTACTTCCCCGTACGATGATTGCTATATTCATTATATTCCCAGGAAAATACTATATTTAATTATCCTTCTGTTAGTATCTGTTAACTACTAACCCAATACTTGGAAGAAATAGGCAGAAAGAGGGTAACTATATATATATATATATATATATATACATATATATATATACACACTTATATATATGTATATATATATATATATATATATATATATATATATATATATATATATATATATATATATACATATATGATATAATTTTAACAGTTTTTGATTGAAATGTTACACTATAACCTGGCGGAATATGAATCTTTCTATTTGTATAATGATTATTTTGCATGTTCAAGTCATCCCATGCCACATGTTTGTCAGGTGTTTATTTTCACAGATTAACAGTCATGACATGGACATGTAAACAAATAATTAGACTAATAGAACATTTTTCATTCTCTATAGGTTCTATGTGTAACTAAATTTCATTCAAAAGCATTGAAGATACTCAAAAGTTCTATTTAATTTATTACTTATAATACCCACATCATGCTTGATATATAATGACATCCCTGATAAGGATTGTAATTCTATGTAATCTATTTGGCGTAATATTTCTCAAGGCCACCATGCTATGTTGGTTTGCTGCGAGTGACCAGACTAAAACCTCTTACCATCAACAATCCGCACTGACTTGCGTGGTGATGAAAACTTGCAAAAACCAGGCATGAATAAGGACTATGAGGCTGAGGCTTATCTACATTCATATATATATATATATATATATATATATATATATATATATATATATATATATATATATATATACACACACACACACACACACACACATATATATATATATATATATATATATATATATATATATATATATATATATATATATATATATACACACACACATACATATATATATATATATATATATATATATATATATATATATATATATATATATATATATATATATATATATATATATCAATATATCTCTGTTTATCTATTTGTGCTTCCTTACACAATCTGACCAAATTCCAGCCCAGAGAATGGGCTTCCATTTCCTAATTAAGTTTATACCTCCAGTTCTATGAATATAAAAAAGAAAAGGATTCGCTTCCGCCTGAGAACACTTCCGAGAATTATATTTGCATTAGGAATGAAATCGGTGGTAAACTAAAATTTTCTTATCTCAGATAATACACATAAATCTCTTTTCGATAGATAGATAGATAGATAGATAGATATATGACATTAATAAGCAGTGGTATAAAAATCATTGGATATATATAATAGTATGACTGCAAAATAATCAAGTTTCATGTTGTGAATGGAATGAAAGGCCTTTGCAGTGGAAGTTAGATTGCTCCATGAATCATGGGCAAGATTCTGACATCCCATAATAGAATGTTCCCATAATTTGAAATCTTATCGGTGAAGGATTATATTAAGTAGATACTGCTATGAATAGTGAGTCATATGCTACTGAAAATGATGAAAGACGTTAATGTTACCCAATAAATAGCTAAAAGAAATTGACATTGGTCTTTTCCAAAGTCCTTTCCTACATCAAGTTGAAACCCTACTAATGATTATTTTGTATATTCCATAAACTAACACTATCTCCGGAATTACAAAATATGAACCAATAACTTCTGAACAAAGAGTTAGCTATGATGGTCTTTTTCGGTGAAAAATATATTCTCTATAAAGTACTCATGAAAAATCAAACTACAATTTGGAAAGCATCTAAATATTTAAAAATTTATGGAACTATTTCAGTTAATTATGATCATTATAAACTACGAATATCACAACTTCGGGTAATATAAACGTCGGAGTGGTGTAAAAGTCGATTTCGGTAAGTACTAAACCTTTTTGGACAATAATTTAACTATCTTGAGGAATATGCCATGGGATGCTCATAATATTTTATATATCCCTGTAAGTATATTACCCCAATAGCGTAATCAGTAGTATCAACCATTAAAATAAAAGGATTACTAGTATCTTTTTAAAGATTTTATAGAGGATCAGCTGGCCCAAAGGCAGTATTTCATTAATTTTACTTGCTGGTAATGCAAACAGCAGTGGTCCTCAACATAATCATATGACAATAAGTAAAGTAATTTCGTTAAGTAGAAGTAAATGGATGTTCCTAAATAGAAGTGAAATCATGTATTAGTGGGAAATTGAGGTAAATGATGGATTTTTATCTAAATGAAAGTGAAGTTACGCTTCTATCACGAAGAAAGGTGATGTGTCTGAAGGGGAGTCAAGGGATGGCCCGATATTGAATGGACGTTTTCTAGATGGGTCTTACTAGTAATGTCTACAGTTGAAATATAGTGTCTTTGTCTCTGTATTTGAATGGTCTCTTTATGTGATCTATTAGTTTTTGTGTCTTATTTTCAGCTTTTTAACTGTTTGGTGAATTTCAAATCTCTACTACTGATATTGACGAGATCTTCCTCCTGGTCCACACGTTTTATTTTATCAAGCAACAGTGAGTAATCTGTTTCTTGAATGCCATAAACTATGTGCATAACTTTGCCTTCCCCACAGTTCAAAGGCATTTGTCATTTTATGGAATATTCACATAACATAATTAGATCCTCTCTTAAGGTTTCTACGTCTTCTGAGGTCGCAACATTTATTTCCAGTTTAGTATAGTAACCTATTTTGGCTATTCCGCAAAGTAATCTTGAATATATGTTGTTAATGTAAATCATATATTGTAATGGGCTAGGGACAGATCCTTGAGGTAGTTTGCTTGTAACAGCTGCCCACTATGAGGCTTCTCCACTGATTAAAACTATCGGTTTATTGCTTGTCAGTTAATAATTGATCCATTTATCTGGTTCATCAATGATGCCTACTACACGAATTTTTTTAATGACGGACATTGTCAAAAACCTTTTGAAAGTCTAAGTATATTATGTCTTTTGCCCTAATTTTGTCCTAAATACTAAAAATGAGGAAAAAATTCCTAAAGAAATCTCTTTTGTCTTGAACCATGTTGGCTCTCTATCAGAACACAGATTTTATCTATATGTTTTACTACTGAGTTCACTTTAATTGGCTAAAAAATTGTAAGGACCTGAAGTTAAACACACAGGTCCGTAGTTGCCAGGTTCTTCTGTTGGTCCCCTGTAGACTGAAGGATCATTACTTAGTCTCCATCCATGTGATGCCCTCCTTTCGTTGGCTGTCTTTCTAAGCATTGTGTAAGACTGGGGTTATCTCTTCTCTAGTTCTCTAATTTTATTTACGGGTGAATATCATTTGGACCTGGTGCCATAGACCAACTGAATCCTTTTATCTTTTGTGATATCTTCCATTGTAAAGATGATTCGGTTTAGTAGTCTAGGGTCTTCATATTTGATAGCTGGTTCGGGGAGGGTCGTTGATTCTCCCCTAGTTAACACGGTTATAATATATACATTCATCTGTTCTTCATTTGCAAGTTATGTCTGAATGGAGGAGGAGTTATTTTCTTTATTCAAACGGCGCGATGTGAGAGTGAAGAGGTTCATGCATGGATGTAATATCTCCCACCGGATATAAAGTTTCTTAATTGAAGTGATGTATCTGGATGAGATTCATATGTGTTCTAAATAGGAGTGGAATAATATCACAGGAATGAGGTGAAGTGAAAGGGCTTATGGCTGTCTTGCTTTGAAATGCAAAATTCTAGCAATGTATCTGCCTCTTTATTTAGCTTCCGTTTCCCCTGTTTATTGGGAGCCTTATTTTTTACTGTTGAACGCTCATGTATACAATGTAAGCATTGATTTTTTTTAACTATGCTGTGAAAATGTACCCGTAAATAAAGTTGAAAACGAAAATCGTAAAATGAAGGTTTACCTGTAACTACCGGGAATAATATGTAGCAAACACAAACACACATACAAACACACTAATATACACACAAATATACACACACATACACACACACACACGCACACACACACACACACACACACATATATATATATATATATATATATATATATATATATATATATATATATATATATATATATATATATATATATATATATTATCATCGTCATCCTTATCATCATCATCAACCATTACTTGTGCACTGCGGAAAAAAGGCCTCGGTCATGTCTTATCAATTGTCTTTACCTATGATCTTTCAATGTCAGTCCACACCCATAAAGTTTCTAGTTTGTCAATCTATCTTCCTGTATTTCTTTCTCCTCTTCGTTGGCAGTCCCCAGGCATCCATTTCGTTATTCCTAATGACCACCTTTTATCGGTCAGTTTAAATCCATATCCTGCCCAAGTTCTTTTCTTTATTTTACATGTTGTTAGAATGCCCTCTTCATCAGTTTGCTCTTGTATCCATGTTGCTTTTTTTTGGGCTTGCAATTATATTCCCATCGGTATTCTTTCCAGAGATCTGTTACTTGTAACTAGCTTATGAGCTAAAGCTTCAGTAAGGCTCCAATTATTTGATAGGTACGTTAAAATGGTAGGACCCTCTCATCAAATACTTTTCTCTTTAGAAAAAAAAAAGTGGCATTTTACATTTCAAGACCATTTTTCGTTTTTCAAAAGTTCTTCCTCCCAGTCTTATCCTGTATTTTAATTTCTGTGTCGTGTCTTAGGAAAACACTTCCAGAGTGTCTTAAATATGAATATTCATTAACAATCTTTAGTTTCGTCCATAGCTCTAGTTAATATCTTTCCGCATTTTCATTGAACATTATCTAAGTTTCACTCATACTAATTATTAGTCAGACTTTATTGCCTCTTCTATTAAAATTTACCATCACCTTTTCAAATTAATCCTATGATTAACCAAACACAACTATGTCATCTATGAATCTTGAGCTGTTAAGTTATTCGGCATTAATATTACTTCCCACATTTTCCAAATATTTTTTATCTAAAACTCTTTCCTAGGCATGCTATGATTTTTTTTCACTATCTTTATGAGGTTTTAGGTTTACTGGTCCTCCTATATAGATATCTTCAAGTCTATTAACATAAGATTCAAATAAAAGCAGTGCAGTATTAGCATTATAAATTGCTATGCAACATCAAATAATTCTCCTGAAGAAAGGAAACCTGAATACTATGTAGAATTGCAGATTATAATAGATGATACCCAAGAGAGAGATATGATATTTGTAATTGGCAACTTCATTGCTAAAGGTGGGAGGAATAATCAAGGCATAGAGAATGTTATGGGTGTTGGGGGTCTTTACCGAGTTGCAAATGAAAATAGTGAAAATTCTATAAGTTTTTGTTCAACAAATAATTTGGTTATATGAGGTATTCTTTTCCAGCAAAAGAACATTTACAAATATACATGGGCTCTACCATGTGTCAATGACAAAAATATAAAAGATCACTTAGTCATTATTAAAGATATAAGGAGGGTTAGAGGACTGTAATAAGCTAAGGAAGTGCAGATATTGGTACTGATCTTCAGCTCCCCATTGCCCCACTGAAATTGAAACTTAAAGCACCCAACAGAAATGTAGAGAGAATACCTAGGTTTGATACAACTAAGTGTCTTGAATATAGGCATATTGAAACATTTGAAATTGAATGTGAGAATTAATTGTAATCTTAGAGACTTTAATAGACGAAGAGCAAACAATTAATAAAGAATGGTGTGATATTAAGAATAAGTATCAGTCACTTGGTAGTGAAGTCTCGGGACACGCAGTTACAAGTAGAAAACGATGGATATAGAATGATCCTTGGGATACTATAAAAAGGAGACAAAAACAGGAATGGATTATACAAAAATATGGAGAAAATAATAGATATTATAAAATACAGTATGCTAAGTATTCCAGTATTGATAGTAAAGGCAAAAGAAAGCCAGGATTGACTGGAAAAAATATTTAGATGGGAAAGCAGATGAGGATGACAAAGCTGTAAATTCAGGGATTTGCTATGATGAAGGAATGACTCATAAAAATATTAATGATATCTTTACTGGGTGAGAGACGCAGAAACAAATAACCATCAAAAAGAAAGATGGGTCTGTTATAACAAAAGATGATGATGAAGGGCAAGTTAGTGAAGTCATGAATAAGATATATGGAAGGAATAATTTGATTGATCTATGTGAAAAGGAGGAAGGCTTTGAAGTGTCCATGTATTAATTCAGTGTATTTGAAGTCGATGCTTTCACCCCCCCCCCCCCGCCCCCGCCCAACCAAAAAAAAAAAAATAATAAGTAAATGAAGAGATGAAAATGCCCTGGATACCATGGAGTAGTTACTGAGATAATATTGACCAATATAAAATAGCTCCCATAATAGTTAAAAGATTATTTTGTAGAATGTAGCTAGAAGAGGACAAATCGGAAGAATGGAGATAGAATTTTTTGTGAAAATGGCTGAAAAAAGGAACAACTGATTGATTGCAATAATTATATGGCATCACGCTTACGTCTGTTGTAGTGAAAATATGTAGAGAATAGAGACAAAGATTGATGAAAAGCTGAGAGATGAACAAGCATGATTTAAAAAAAAAAAGAGTAAAAGTTGTAATGACCAAATTTTTATTTTAAGACATGTGGCACAGCAATCTGTAGAATATAAAAATATAATCCACTTCAGAGGGCATTTTGGACCATGAAAAGGTCCTTGATATTGTTATTATGGAGTACATCTTGAATGTGTAAATCTTAATAAATCTGTCCATAAGCATAGCAAATTCAAAGTTAATGTTTGTGGAGTCCTATCAAATGAATTTCTAGTGAATAGTAGAGTACTACAAGGGAAGAGGCAGTCACCTATGTTGTTTAACCACCTCAAGGATTTTGTAATGCATAGAACAGTTGAGCATGGTGGAAAAGAGTTGGACTTAATTGTTAATAGGAAATTAAGGGACATACAGAATGCTGATGACTCTTTTCCTATTTGAAGAATACTACAGGACTTGTAAATCTTTCGTACTGGAATGCAGGGAACGTCACATGAGATTGGGCTCAAGATGAATAGAAGAAAGACAGAGATGATGAGAATAGAATATGCAATGAAAAATAGAATATCTTTGAAAGGAGAAAGTATTAATGAGGTGAACTCATTCAAATATTTGGGAACTATGATCTCTAATGCAGGATCTTCATAATTTGAGTTTAATGAAAGATTAGAAAAAGAAAATCCGTCACTGGTAAGGTTTAGTAAAATTTAAAAACCAAATCTCCTTAAAATACACATAAAAGCAGGCTATATATCAGTTTAGTGATATTTGTGTTATTATATGGACATGAGTCGTGGTATGAAAATGAAACAATAAACCGTAAATTTTGTAGCTTTAAGAACGACGCCCTCAAGATAATAATGGGAGTTAAAGGGCAGGAGAGAATTAGAAACGAAAATATAAGAGAGATTTTTCGAGTGCCATGTCACATGGCATGGGTAATTGAATGAAGTAGGATGTGAGGCGGTGAATTAGACAATTTTTATATCGTAAGAGGATTTATTGTCTAAGTAACTTTTCACCTCAAAAAAATTAGCATAAATCTTCTTCAAAGTGAATGAGATAGAAATTTGAATCCTTTAAATTCATAACAGTCAGTTTCTCGCTGACTTTCAAATGATTTGATCAGTTCAATACAATGGTAATTAAATTGTAAATAATAAATACACACTGGGAGAATGGATACAGAGCAAGTTACTATTAATCTTCCATCAGTAGAATAGAAATCTATCTCAAGTCCCAAATCTGACTTACGGACTAAACATTACAGTCCTGATTTATATCCAAGTCAAGCAAGAGGAAGGGCTACACACCTAATATTCTAAATGTGACAAACCCCCTTCCACCAGGCTCAAGGCACTCCTGGGCCATTCAGAATTCACTATTACTTTAAACAAAGAAAATGCCATCAACTATCAAGAAAAAAATCAAAATAAAATTCCACTGAACATTTCTCTATTTAAAACAAAGTCTCTTTGAACTTGTCCTTTGTGGTGGCGCCACACCATTTCTGTTAATGCGCCTGCTGCTGTTGCTTCTACGATGAAATCCTACATAGGTAGGGCACTTAGAAGCACCCTATCTACTGCTTTTGATAGGTCCTGGCCCGCCATTTCTGTTGCTCCAGAGATGGGAAACTGCGCAACACGACAATTTTGGGCGTATATTTGAGCATACCGTCTTATTTTCTAATAGGAGCATTGTTGTGTCGTCTTCTCGCGGATGAGTGTGTTTCCATGCAATATCCTCCCTAGGTGCCATCTATTTCAGCCTACGCGTCTCAGGAGAAGGGTGCTAAGGTCTCATCCCTGTAGGTCTTCCATGGGTGACTGGTTCACACCACCCCTTCTGGCTGCTACTATTCTCGACATCATCGTCAGGATTTTCATCTTAATTTTTCTAGGGACACCCATTCGTCCTTTATCTTCTTTCGTTATGTTCTTTCACTTTTTTCTCCTCCGAGGTTTCCCTTTTTGATTCTCCCAAAAGGTTTCCTTCTTCTCGTGTGTAATATTATCTTTTTAATTTCTTCACGTCTTAAGTCAATTTCTGGTAGCTGTGGCACTCAGTCTTTATCTCATCAGCACACTTGTTTTTAATCCTCTTGATACCACCATAAGGCCACTTATTTTGTCACATGGCCTGCGTAATTCAATAATAATATGTTATTAAAAGCAGAGAATTAGGCTCTTTTTACATTGTAAGAGGATTTATAGTATAAGCTAATTTTCAAAACAACAAAGAATAAGCATAAATCTTCTTCAAAGCGATTGAAATAGAACTTTAAATCAATTAAATTCATAACAAAATATATATACTTTTCTTTCTGACTTTCAAATGATTTGATCAGTTCAATACAGTGGTAAATAATAGACACACAAGGGGAGAATGCATACAGAGCAAGTTACTATCAATATTCCATCAGTAAAACAGAAATTTATCTCAGGTCCTTCAGATGACTAATTAACTAAACATTACAGTCTTAATATCTATCCAAATGAAGCAAGAGGGAGGGGCACCCACATAATACTTGTTTCACAATATAAGTCTAAGGTAGAAGGTTGGCCAGGGCACCAGCCACCCGTTCAGATACTACCGGTAGGCGCTAGATAGTTATGGGGGTCCTTTGACTGGCCAGACAGTACTTCATTTGATCCTTCTCTCTAGTTATGGTTTACTTTCTCTTTGCCTACACATACACGGAATAGTGTGGCCTATTCATTACAGATTCTCCTCGGTCCACATACACCTGACAACACTGATATTACCAAAAAGATTACTTCACCCAAGGGGTTAACTACTGCATTATAATTGTTCAGTGGCTTCTTTCCTCTTGGTAAGGGCAAAAGAGACTCTTTAGCTATAGTAAGCAGCTCTTCTAGGAGAAGAACACTCCAAAATCAAACCATTGTTTTCTAGTTTTGGGTAGTGCTATACCCTCTGTACCATGGTCTTCCACTGTCTAGGGTTAGAGTTCTCTTGCTTAAGGGCACACTATTCAATTTAATTTCCCTTCTTCTTGTTCCGTTAAAGTTTTTAAAGTTTAAATAGGAAATGTACTTATAGCATCCTGCTTTTCCAACTAGTGTTGTAGCTTAGCAAGTAATAATAATAATAATAATAATAATAATAATAATAATAATAATAATAATAATAATAATAATAATAATAATTATACAATCACAGTATAGCGAAGTGTCGTTTGAG
>NC_090736.1:101383882-101396382 GCF_036898095.1 Palaemon carinicauda
CATTGTTAATAATTTTTTTCAAGCAAGTGATTACGAATGATTCAACAGGCAGCATAGATGTATTTTAAATCAAAATGTCGACCGCATTAAGTTTAAAGGAAAATGAATGAAGTAAATGAAGTGTGAAAATTCCCTTAGTTCCTCATTATGGCGTTATAGCTACTTATTTTTTAGTGTATTCAAGAGAAATCTAAAATTTTGACAAGTAACCTACTTTCTTTTTATTCAAAGGTCAGAATTAGGTCTGTGTTTTTTAGTTCTGTATGGAATTGTGAATTGTGGAAAAATCTTGACAATACAAAATTTATTGTTGTTAGGTGGTATTTTGCAACATGTAGTAAGAAAATAATTTGAATTCTTATTTAGTTGTCCGTTTCTTTTAGCTCACGAGAACAAATAAATCATATAACAAATTTTAGAAATGGCGAACCAGCTTTGAGTCGAGGAATAAAGTAAATAATCGGAATCTGTGTAAAAGCAGATATGTGTGACACAATAATTTTAAAAGTTGTAATAACAGTTAGGAGTTAGTAAATAAGTGTCATGTTTCAGCAATAATCGTCCCCTAACGTCTTTCTAAACAACATTGTAGAACTATTTACAAACAATGAGAAATTCAGAAAACTAAAGATGACCTAAAACATTGTTTTTGTTTTAATAACATATTAGCCTATAGTTCGTTACAAACATGTGACCAAGGTGAACTAGACACCATGTCAGCATTAACCTTGAGTGTCACCTGCAGTATGGTCTAATTCTCCGAGACAGAAAAAAAAAGAGACATAACCGATGATTATAGAATGAGGAAGAATCCAAAATACATTTAGGGGATAAATGTAGATTTTTCATGTAATGAGTCATTAAGCAGAAGTATGATCTTTACTTATTAATGTATTTATGAGTAATAAGGGAATCATGTTATCATAATAAACTTTGAGTTAGAAAGTAATTTTACGCAGCCATACCATTGCCCTTCATTAGTTAATTAATGTCTGATAAGAAAAGTTAGGTTTTATGCCATATTTCTGGTGTCAAATTATAACGAGAAATGTGGTTTTAACTGTAATTAAATGATTTGGTGAATTAATGAGAGAAAGCCAATTATTTTTATGGCTTTATGTCTGTTTAAAGACGGTTTCAAGAGGCTAGTTAATTGCCCTTCAGACTTGTATAAGTCTCAGTGACTTGTCTGAAAAGCAAAGGAGTCTCCTTAATAAGTACACGTACTTTCCTATTCTGTCTTGTCTTTTTACTGGTTGCATAGTTTGTAATGCTTATTTTATATATAATTTAAGGACGTGATTCTAAGATTTTGAGATCAATCTGGTATTTTAGATTTTTTCTTGCATGATAAAGTCTTTTAGTTTTCTTATTTTGATGTTTTTATTTTCAAGGTCTATACTCGATAAGTAATGTAAGAAAATTCCGAGATTGTGAAAGAATTCTGAAAATATCAGTTGCAATGTTAAAGAAGTTTGAAAGATGAGCTGTTATTTGTTGTGACCGTGGGGAAATGCTATCCTTTGCGAAAGAGTTTGGTGATTGAGGAAAAATGATAGTCAGCAGACTCGACCTATGTAAGTCCATATGTGTGAATAATTTGGTTTGCATTCGATCATGCCTGTAAGTGTATGGGAAACGCAGAGAGAAAGAGGAGAATGTGCACGCGCAAGATCGGCGTCAATATGTTCGCATAATAAGGGAAAAAAGATGGGAATGACTAAACAAAAAATTATTTCTTTATGTCTGACTGTGTCAGTGTTTTTTGAGATAATTCTCTGGAAAATATAAGTAAGAGGGCATAATTTTTTTTGACCATTGATTAGGATTCAATTACGATATTCTTGTCTTGGTTAGTTACAGAATCAACTGCTGCTACCTATTCTTAGGGGAATTAGGCTCATGGTGAGTGTGTTACTTTGAGCAACTATGCAAATCGAAGTATGTATGAGATTTAGTTATTCGTTATTTCATCCGTTGTGAGTAAAACAGATATAATGATTAGTCCCTTAAATGCCTTATAGGAGTAATTTTTATTTTCAGAAGTAGATTAAAGAGGTATTTTTTCTTATTTAACCTCTGTGACAGGTAATGAAAAATGTGTTATGTTCTGAATATAGGAAAATTCTATGCAGATCAGTTTTAACGTAAATATACCTTTTCCGCATTGTCTTTTTTTATTTGTTTGAGTTTTAACAGAGATCTGATGGGAATTATTTTTCCCCTCTTCTTAACTGCACAAAGAAGTTTTGATTAGAAATTAGTTCACTGTGATGTGTTGTTAAGACAAGAACCTTTGTTGGCCTAATATAGGGCAAACTTGGATGAATAAATGTCCTAGAATGAGTGTTGAATGTTTTCCAGGGTTCGAGTTCGGTCTAGTTTTAGTACAAGCAAAAGAGGTGACGACACAGGATAAGAGTATCAGAGCGTTGTGAAAGGCGATATATGTAAAGAACGCGTCTCTGTTGTGAACCTTGTGTCAGAAAGTGTGTTATCAATTATTGTCAATACAGACAATGTGACAGCAGTTTGCCCAGTTTGGGATTCGAAATATTGGGCATCTGGAGAGTTTGAAAACATAGCCCCGATGACGATGTTTTCATGGGGTCGCTCTTAAGAAAAGACTGCAGAGAGAGAAAGAGAGAGAGAGAGAGAGAGAGAGAGAGAGAGAGAGACTTTCTGTACTGAGGCGTTAAGATGCCCTTAAAGTTTTCGATGCACCTTCTTGTAAGTAGACAGGTACAAATAGAAATTAAAGAATTTGGATGATCCTGTTAAAGATGTTGAGGGATTATTTTGTTTGTGCACCGTCTGGCTGGACTGGTGTTCTGTTGCGATACTTTTTGATGCCCTACCTGACCCCGGCTGAGGGGAAGAAAGGAGGCAAGATTTTTTATGATGGCAAACCCTATCTCAGGAGAGGTTTCTTTGTTGCACTCAAGCAAGATGCTTTGAGGAAGCCTGCCGCCGAAATTCGTATAATGAATGCAGGGGTATAAGGAACACTCCCGCAGTGGGAATGGTTCTGGGGATCCCAGGTATGGCTCACTTAATACAGAGTAGAGTCATAGCCCAAATGAGTTGTACTTTCACCTATTTTTTTTTTTTTTTCCGGGGATACCTGCAGAAGCCTGCAGATGCGTTCCGACTGGAGGAACAGAGCTTTGCTTGATTATGATACTTGTTATTAATATGATACAGTCGGTTAAATGTTCCTGACGATGAACATTGATTAATTTTCTATACGGCTGTTTAAAGATGGTAAATGATGTTTTACTATGTTAAAGATATTGGATAATTTTTCATTATGTTTGAAGATATTAAATATTATTTCATTATGCCTGATGATGATCTTCTCTTGTGATTTGATTGCTTATTATTGCCATAATTAATAGCTATTATTGTCACTATTTGATAATGACTGTAGTGGATCCTAGTATGGCCAAGGGATACGAAAGTATCTGTGGTGAGTGAATGTTGATTTTCCGATGAATTACTATTATTTTCTTTTTTTTTTTTCCATTTTTTTGGTGAAACATTTCTTTCATGTAATATGAGAGTTTTTTGCTAATAATTATTGTTTTTGGTTAGGAAGATGATTTCTGTAAAATATATTTGTGTTTACCAGTATTATATACTAGATCTCTTTCAGACTGAGAGTCCAATGAATTAGCCAGAGTGTAAGGTTGACATATGAGGGCATTCATTCTCTTTTTACAATGAATACATTCTCTAATGGACTGAAGGATTTAGAAAAGTTAGGTATTTTAAAATACAAAGGTTACTTTCTGGTTTATAATTTGTAATTTTGCAGTCACTGTCCTCTATGATATGTTTTCTAAATAAATCTTGCAGCATCCATACATGTTCATATATAAAATATAAATATCATGAATACAGACATGTGTAGTTTTGATTGATAATTAATTTTTCTGTTTTTGAATTATCTTTAAACGTGTGTTCACTGATGATGAGTATTTTTACTGAGTTTGAAGTGTGAATTAATTTTTTTTATTGATAATTGTTCACTAGTTTCCGTTTACTGTGAAATGTGGTAATTATTACGTATGAACTTTTAATATAAGGCTTATTCACCCTTGTTTGAGGTGAACTAGGCTTCCCAAGGATCGTGAAGACCTTGTTTTTGAGTAGAGTAACTTACAGTGGGTTTTGTTTTGTTGATTTTACTTGAAAGTTAATGGCATTTGCTTTGCTCTAAAGTAGTTTTAAATTCTGAAAGGCTCGTGGACGCACCTTGTGTCTGCTGGAAGGGAGTTTGTAATGCGCAGGAAGTATGGCAGATGTGTGCAGACCTATGACCTCGTCTCCTCGATCGATGGGTAATGTGGGAGCAGTTTGAGTCGCTTTTGCCACTGTTTGGTATGTGCTGACCCAAGCATACGTGTATTGAATCGGTTTCCATGTTAAAAGGTACACCGAGGTCAGAGGACGCAGAGTGAGAACCAGTCTGGTGCGGTTACATCACCTGCCACTGCTACCTTTAGGTAAGAAAATCCCTCAAACCCCCCCCCCCCCCCCCCCCCAGAGAAGTAGGTGTCTCGAGGACCAGTTACTTTCGAGTCCGAATCGTGAGCAGGAAACCCTCAACAAACCCACATTACATGTTAAGCCTAAATCTCCCCCGGCGGGCGTCGATACACCACGGCATGTCCAATAATTTCTTTTAGTTTTAATAGTATTCCTCATATAACTGTCTTCCTGGTTGTCCGCTCTCCCCATGTATGGCTATTATTAAAAAAGTTTTTTCCATTGTCTTTAACTGATTATATTTGAAACTCAACAAGAAACTTGTGTTTCTTCTGTTATTTATTCTCAAGATTTAAAGTTCTACTTCACTCGCTTAAAGAATATTTGTACTAATTTTTGTTGTGAAAATTTACTTAGACAATAAATCCTCTTAGGATGTAAAAATCTTCTAATTCGCAGCCTCTCTTCATTATTATTATCATTATTACTAACAAAGCCACAACACTAGTTGGAAAAGCAAGATGCTTTTCCAAGGGCTCCAATAAAGAAAATAGCCCAGTGAGGAAAGAAAATAAGGAAATAAATGAGGAGAACAAATTAACAACGTAAAAATGTGCAAAATTTATCATTAATTGAATGCCAAGTAACAAACTACCAATTAGCTACGATGGTGAAGATGGGTTGATTTCAATTCTAAGTACAAAATACCTGAATTCGACAGGTATAAGTACAGAAGAATTGTCATTGACTTTTATCTTTCTTCGTGGCCAAGTGGGTTAGTCACTGTCTGTACAAGCTTGCCGACCAGGGTTCGATTCCCGGCCGGAGCCAAGCTCTTGTCTTTGTGTGATTTCGCCTGGGGCTCTGATCCCGAGGTCGTTAAGAGAATCCAGACATTAATGTATCAAAAATATATATGGCTTATTTGAATATGAAAAACACGTAAAAATGTGCAAAATTTATCATATATATATATATATATATATATTACTTATCAGTCACAAAACTGTATATACATAATTATATATATATATATATATATATGTATATATATATATATATATTTATTTATATACATATATATATATATATATATATATATGTACATATAAGCTGTAGAACTTACAACCCTTGAGTGTGCAGCGCGGGCATAGCACGGTGGTATTTATATATATATATATATATATATATAGATATATATATATATGTGTATATATATATATATATATATATATGTATATATATATATATATATATATAATGGATATCCATGCTGTAGAACTTACAACCCTTGAGTGTGGAGCGTGGGCATAGCACAGTGGTATTTATAACCACCAGTGGACGCTTAAGACTCGTAGTCCGGAAGTGCATCATCTGCATAACACGCAGGTACTCTTCCCGCATGTGCCGTACGCCATAATTTTCGCACGCATTCATCTTACGACATTTGCGAACCGTGTGCCACCCGTGCGTCACACATACTTAACCCATACTAAACACTTAACCCACTCACTACCAATTACCTTGCAGGAGTTCAGGGCTATGTCTGAGAAATTCCCAGACATGTACGGCTAAAAAATTCGTACGGGGAGTTCTGCTCGAGGCCTTAATGAACCACTGTCCTCTACCTACTGACAATCATTCTTTGAGTTTTGCTAGGATTCAACTTCATACTCCCATAATTTGCACCATGCACTAATTTTAGCTAGATCTGTATTAAGGGATTCACAAACCCCAGATCTACATTCAGGGGATAGAATTGATGTAAAGAGAGTAGCATCATCTGCATATGCAAGAACCTTGTTTTCTATGCCAAACCACATGTCATTTGTATATAGTATGAAAAGAAATGGGCCACGAACACTACCCTGTGGAACACCAGATATCACATTCCTATACTCACTATGATGCCCATCAACAACAACTCATTGAGATCTATTAATTAGAAAATCAATAATAATGATTAGAAACGACCCACCCGCTCCAAACTGTCTGAGTTTGAAAACAAGGGCCTCATGATTAACACGGTTAAAGGTAGCACTAAAATCAAGGCCAATCATACGAACTTCCTGACCACAATCAAGGGATTTCTGTACAACAATGGGGATTGTAAGAAGGGCATCACATGCTCCAAGGCCTTTAAGAAAACCAAATTGCAAACTAGGGAATAGATGATTAACTTCAGCAAACCTATTAGGACGTTTTGCCATAATAAATTAAAAAACTTTAGATAATATGGGAGTTTTAGATATTGGGCGGTAATATGTTGGACTTGAGCTACCACAAACATATTTACATAGAGGAGTAACACTACCAATTCTCCAACAAGTGTTAAAAGCTCCTCTTCTTGCTTATTTGGTCAAAATAAGGGAAAACATGGTAGCTAAGATATCTGCAGTCTTTATAAAAAACGAAGGAAAAATACCATTTCGGTCTACACCGCCATTACTCTGCTTACTCTCAAACACATCATCCAAAAGGGTGTCCTTTCCTTTGGACAGTGAGTGACTGAGCCATCTGGTATAAGTAAAGGAGGAACTGTTGCATATACAACAAACAGTACTGATTTGAGGGTAGACAACCATTTATGTTCCTGAGATTTACCAGAAAGGGTGCCTTTTATGATTAAATTGTATTCCTTTCCAGTTGAAGCATACACTCTCTGAGCAAAAGCTCCTAGCTGAGTCTAGTTAATCCTGGTCAAATCTGATCTGTTACCTTCCAAAGATGATAGGCCTCATGCATCCCCAAATAAGTACGTCTACGATCATCATCGAACCACAGTTTGTCTTTCACTCGGTTCCTTAGCACACGAGAAGGGATACGCCTATCAATTATGTTGACTAGATTCTCATTCAAAGTGACAACAGGATCTACACTACTATATAATTGTACCAATCCTAGCACAAAAGGTCATGAAAAATCACATTCCAGTCTGCTTGAGATTTCATATGAATTTTACAAGAGTGATACATCAGGGACAGGTTGCTTCTCTACTAATGAAATCAAGGCACGATCAACCTTACTAGTTGAAACGCCAAGGGAGTCAGGGTATACGAGGTCCAAGCCATTACCAGATCTGTGAGTATCTTTACTTAGGATTTGCTCATAGCCTGATTGTGAGGCAATGTCTAAAGCTCTTAAGCCATGGTGATCGGTAGTAGAGATAGTGCTTAACCACTCCCTATGATGCGCATTAAAATCACTAACAAAGACAAAAGAAGCCATTCTATCATCTTCTTGTATCTTAGCCATAATGGTAAGAAGACAATGGAAGATAGAATCATCCCTGTGCGGGTTCCGGTATATTGAGCACAAATAAAAGTTGTTATGCCTGCAGCAAATTTTTATTACCTGAATCTCATGACATCCACATTCATAGCAGGACTTATGAGAAGCCGGATACTCGGTACAAATATACACCGTCATTCCCCTGGCCCTAGGGATGGCATCACGTTTCAACATTATTGGCTTTTTAAAACCAGTTATTAGGAGCATAGATGAGTGCCTTATATTAGAAACCATAGTTTCAGAGCACAACAGAATATCATAATGTCTGGACGCCACTGTAAGATCTTGAATATTTGCATGAAGACCACGAATATTGCAATACAAAAGACGACCTTGACGAAATCTAGGACTTACTGGTCCTTGATTTCGCTCAATGTCTTCAGACAGCATAAGAATTAATAGTAAGAAAAAGGGGCATTATACCCAAAAATTAGATTAACAAGAATTATAACAAAAACAATATGTACAGAGATATAAATAAAGTGATTGATCAAACCTATACAATATAGTAAAACAAAGGAAAAATTGGTCAACATAGAGGAGCCGGTACTCCATGGAAGGTAAAATACCCTCCAGGATAGCCATGTCTACTGAAGGAAGGACAGTAAGGATGGTTTTGAGAAGTAAAAGAATCAGATAAGGAAAAGTAAACCTATTGATAAACCACCAGGCATCCATAGCCCTTTTATTAAGCCTGCCCAATAAACAAACTAACAAAAAAAAAAAAAAAAAAAAAACAAGAGGAAGAGAAAAAAAAAAGAGATAGAATAGTGTGCCTGAGTGTACCCTTAAGTAAGAGAGCTCTAACTCAAGACAATGCAAGACCATGGTACAGAGGCCATGGCACTACCCAAGACTAGGGAACAATTGTTTAACTTTTTAGTGTCCTTCTCCTAGAAGAGCTGCTTACCATAGTTAAAGAGTCTCCTCTACCACTAACATGAGAAAAGTACACTGAACAATCACGGTGCAGTAATTAACTCCTTGGGTGAGGAAGTGTTTAGTAATCTCATTGCTGTCAGGTCTATGAGGAAAGAAGAGAATCTGTAAAGAATAGGCCACACTATTCGTTGTATGTGTAGGCAAAAAAAAAAAATAATCCTTAACCAGAGAGAGGGATCCAGTGCATTACTGTCTGGCCAGTCAAAGGATCCAATATCTCTCTCGTGGTAGTATCTCAACGGGCGGCTGGTACCCTGGCCAACCTACTACCTGTAGTATTCTTTAATTGCCCATGCTATATAATAATGAAATGAATAAGATAGTATTTTGGAAGTTTATTTATATTTCTGATTCATCCGTAGGATTATGCAAATGATATTGTAGAAAATGCTTTACATCCATTTTAGGTTTTCTTATTCTTTTTCTAAGTATCATTCAATATCTACAAATTCAACCTTCTATATAGGCATTGATGCGAGACTAAAATCCTTTCTCATATTTAGAAATCTCTCTCTCTCTCTCTCTCTCTCTCTCTCTCTCTCTCTCTCTCTCTCTCTCCTCAAGGACATCATCATCGTTTATCCACACTTAATCTTCCAATCTTCTTGGGAGTCTGGAAGTTTACCTTTAGAATATTAATTAGCTTATTATGCTTTCCCAATGTTACGAAAGGTGGTGCTAGATTAATGAAGAACTGATTCTCATTAGCTTTTAGTCGTGAACAAGAGATGCAATTACTCAGCGCGTATTATTATTATTATTATTATTATTATTATTATTATTATTATTATTATTATTATTAGATATCTACTTTGGGCTTCATAATCGTCAGCCAGGTAGGTCTGAGACTTCTAACTCATCTGGTACCTTGTGGAGCCCAGCTAAACGTTTGGTGAACTAATCTCACTTTGGGAGTGCGAAGAGCATGCCCAAACTATCTGTATCTACCCCTCATTATGACCTCTTCCTCATATGGCACTCGAGTAATCTCTCTCATAGTTCCATTTCTAATCCTATCCAGCCATTCAGCTCCCAACATCCTTCTGAGGGCTTTGTTCTACTATCTACTAAATCCTTTGGAGATTATTTCATTGTCATATAAAGAATTATGTCCTTGGAGTAACACCGATCTCACTGAAATGATATATAGTCTGATTTTTATATGTAATTGCAGGCGATTTCATTTCCAAATTTTACTAAACTTAGCCATTGTCCGATTTGTTTTTTTTTCAATCTTTCACTAATTCTAAAGACCCTACACTGGAGGTCATAGTTCCTAAATACTTAATTGATTTTACCTCATTAATCCTTTCTCCTTCCAACGATATTTCATCCACTATTTGGCTACCAGAAGGCTAGTGATTAGTAAGATTTTCGGACATCCAGGAACAGCCAGACTCTTAGGTACTAGTGAGTATTACAAAGAAGCAGCAACTGGGATTTTCAGTTGGCCAGGACTCCAACAAGGCACAAAAGCTATTTCAAGCCCATGACCAGTTAAGCCTATTTTACTAGGGGTCGGTCACAGGCTCTCAAAACCCGTGATCGAGATCCTAGCGTTGTTTATGGAGGTTCCAAAACCTCTGCTCTGACGCCTGATGTAGTTGTCATCTGCGGAATATCTATATGTGTATCCGTTAATTATGAATAGCAGTCGTATCTTAATATCAAATGTATTTTTTTTTTCTTTTTCATCCAAGAGTGATTAACAGTTCAGAGTTTGAATAGAAAGATTGAGCAATAGAGAACAATAGAAATATGAAATTATAGAAGAGTTAATAGTGGTCTGGTCCTAGTCTGGATGCCCGGAGCTGGTCTTAGAGGCAAAGTTAAATCTACCAGGTAAAAAAAAAAAGAGAGAGAAAAAAAAAACCTGCCCGTTGCCTTCACCCACCCCTTCATCGTATAGCTCAAGCTCTCTCATTTCAACATAGTGCCGGGCCCTCAAGAGAGAGAGAGAGAGAGAGAGAGAGAGAGAGAGAGAGAGAGAGAGAGAGAGAGAGAAATTGAATGAATGATGAAATCTTTAACAGAACAGTTGAGCAACAGACACCTAAAAATGGTGCGGAGTTACACGATATATTACTCTCCTTAATTGGGATAAATAGCAAAGTCAACAAGAGAAAATAAACTAGGATGGGATTTAGCATGTAACATTCCTAATATCCAAGGACAAATGGACTTCTCCAGTTCTGGCTCTATTTCCCTTCAAAACCTTCAACCAAATGATGTTTGTCGACGTATTTCCATGTGACTCAAAAGCTTCAGAAGGCGGAAGTTTCATACATATCCGCTGAATTGTTGTGTATTTCCTTATTTTACTCGGAACATGAGAAAGAAATATATTATTTGACTGTGAGATAGATAATATAACGAATGATTTGAGAGAGAGAGAGAGAGAGAGAGAGAGAGAGAGAGAGAGAGAGAGAGAGAGAGTTGTAGGAATTTACATAAACATGATATTCATTATTGAATAAGTCACACTCCGTTGATAGATGGTCCTTTAATATTTCATTCACTATTCATAATATAGCACAAAACATCCGTTTCCTCTAAGGTTAACACACATTCATATATATATATATATATATATATGTGTGTGTGTATATATGTGTATATATATATATATATATATATATCTGTGTGTATATATATATATATATATATATATAACAAAAGAATCTGAATAACAGATGAAAGTTTCTTTAAAGTGAATGTGAAACAAGTCTGAAAAAAAATCGGAAAATTTACCTAACGGAAATGTGCAATATCAATTTTGATAATGAGTCTCTTTTTGTGGCCGATAAGTGCTAGATATCTTTACATATATGTCATACTTTCTCCATAGAAAACAATATCTTGTTAACACCTCAGTATTTCAAATGTTTCTCTATCAGTATTATATTGTTTAATAATTCGGACGGAGAGTAAACCGGTGTTTTTTTTACTCTATGTAGTAAGTTGGCCAGGGAACCAGCTACCCGATAATATACTATCGCTAGTGAGTTATTGGGTCTTTTGACTGACCAGAGTACTGCATTGGATGCCTCTATCTATTTACGGGTCATTTTCTCTTAGCCTGTCTACATATCGAATTTTGTGGCTTATTCCTTACATATTTTCATATGTTAATTTATACCTGATTACGGTATTATTATCAAGCAATTCTTCTACGCTCACGGGGTTTACTATTTTCCTCTAGCTAAGTGTAGTAGAGACTCTTTAGCTATGCACAGCTCTTATATGAGATGGACACTCTAAAATCAACCCATTGTTCTCTAGTCTTGGGTAGGGCCATAGCCTCTGTACAATAATCTTTTACTGTCCATGGGTAGTTCTTCTTCACTTAAGGGGTTACTGCACTGTAATTATTCAGTGGCCACGTTCCTCTTGGTAATGGTAGAAGGGACTCTTTAGCTATGGTAAGCTATACTTCTAAGAGAAGAACACTCCAAAATCAATCCATTGTTCTTTAGTCTTGGGTACTGACATAGCCTCTGTAGCATGGTCTTCCACTGTCTAGGGTTAGATATATTTGTTATAACAACAGAAAATTAAGAAAGGCAACATGAGGTTATGAATTGGAGGTATGAAGGGAATAATCGTAATGATATACCCGAAGCTGAGGAAGACCTTGTTGTGCCCATAAATGAATTCAGTGTGTTTTGAAGTTGAATATATCATTAATAAAAACTTAGGAGATGGAAATCTCATGGTTACGATAGAATAACGGCTAAGATGATGCTGGCTAAAAATAAAGTAACCCACCAGAATAC